>NC_072731.1:247011577-247249601 GCF_026930045.1 Uloborus diversus | reverse complement strand
ATGAATGTATGTGAAATTCTGCAAAACTTATGAAATGAACATTTAACAGCAGGAATCGGATAATTGTTTACGTAGATTGAGGCTGTTTCCGGGCCAAGGCAAACTGCTGATCCCAAGCTCATTTTCCCATTTCTGAACCTGCGTGCGAGTTTAGAGACAAAAAAAAAATTACTTCACTCCATGTCAATTTAAGTCTAATGGCAGGATAAAGGTTTTTGAGTTGTTACTTACCAGTTTTGCCCTATGGCACGGAGCAGAATCATCCTGGAAAATGACGTTCAGAACTGAAGTGAAGTGATCCCGGACAGTAGGAAGCAATTTCTCCCCCCGAAATGCCAATATACACCTGAGCGTTTACTGTTCCTTGCACAAAGTGAAGCCCACCAACTCCTTGATCAGAAATACATCCCCAAATCATCTGGGATACGGGATGCTTGACTGTGTTTTGAATGCAGGCGGGATGATATTCCTCTCCTTTGCGGCGCGGGTGACGCAATGTTTTTTACCACCACTGTAACAATGTTCAAAGGATTTTTAATCACGAACGAACATAATGATGCAGACGACCTTAATTTTTAATGCTTATGTGTCTAAATCAGTGTTTGTCCACCTTTTAGAACCCATCTCTCCTCCTAGAGGTTTACTGACACCTATCCCCCCCTCTCTCTTTCTTCATTAAAAAAACTTAAGTTGTCACTGGTGAACATTAATATTATTAACATAAATACCTAATTTGAAGTAAAATGTGTATCAAAAGGTAATTTCATCCAATCAATTTTTATGCAAACAATAGATAAAAAGGATCTCTTAAGATTTTTTCCTTCTTTTTTACTAAAACTAAAGGATTGGTACTTAAATGAAACTAGTTAACCAAGATCATTGACGTATTTTGCAAAAGCAGTACACTTTTTAAATAAATTCTTTTCTTTTTTTTTAATTGGAATTTAATTTTGTGAACATAGCAATGAATAATGAAATATTTCCTTAAGATCAACAAAGGTGTGAGGAGAAAGTTCCTGAGCTTTAATTTGTTTCATTTAAAGTAATTCCTTAAATGAACCTTTAACAATCATTTTCGCATACGTACTCTATTCCCATATTTTCTAGACATTTTTATTTTATCTTTTAAATACCCATCGCACCACTATAGCCCTCAGGAAGTTATCACCCCCTTTGTGGAAATAAATATCTCCTTTAGAGGCGATCTCCTCCAGGTTGTAACCACTGATCTAAAAAATAACCGCAAGTTTCTACCCGATACACTTCGTACAAAAACGCTAAACACGCAAATATTCTTCTATGTGTGCATACGCATATTCATCAAAATATTATAAATGATACAGATAATTCACTTTTAATATTTTCTTCATTTGCCTTTTTTCATTGTTTTCTAAATCAATCCTATGGTGAACCTAGGGGGGGAAAAGCCAGTAAAATGTTTCTTTAAATTGAAAAAAAAATGTGTTTGTGCGTCAGTTTCTGAGTAAAACAACATCAAAGTCATCGAAAAAGAAAACGAAAACAAAAAGTATTAAATAAGTAAAATAAATAAGGAAAGAAAATGAATCGATGAAACTATGCATTTTTTATTACTCTGAAATGAAATAGAAATACAACTTGTCAGTTCCTTTTGAATGCAACCATTTCCCAAGAAAATTAAGTTTGACAAAATGTACTTAAAATTACAGCTCTCTGTGAAGTAAAAGTAAAATAAGACATCGCTATCTTTTGAAAAGTCTCTTTGTTAACATTGTATTTAATCTAGCAATTCAGAGAGTATATAGTAGTGATGGGCATTATCGAGTTCTCATAATCGAATCACTCGATTATTCAAGATCATTCGAGAACTCGATTACCACGAGTTCTCGATTATCGTATCTCGAGTTCTCGATTACCACTTTTCGAGTTCTCGAGTGATGAACTTCTCGAGTTCTCGATTACCACTTTTCGAGTTCTCGAGCGATGAACTTCTCGAGTTCTCGATTATCACTTTCCGAGTTCTCGAGCGATGGACTGCTCGAGTTCTCGAATATCACTTTCCGAGTAATCGAGCGATCAACTGCTCGAGTTCTCGCTTTGAACTTCTCGAGATCTTGAGTTCTCGAGAAGTTGAGATTTCGAGATGTTGAGTTCTCGAGATGTCAATCACTCGAGCAATGTATTTTTCGACCGATTTAATAATCGAATGAACCTCTCAATATAGTTGACTTCTGATAGGGGTGCCCACCTAGAAAGGGGGGGGAGGTCATGGCGTAGCCTGTGCCACTGACATTTTTTAGGGGCGGTGTTTTAAGGGGTATTTTTCATTTTTTGATGGGCTCTGCGATATTGAGGGGGGTGCGTCTTTGACCTCGGGGGGTACCCCTGCTTCTGAAGTGATCAGTTGCAGGGGCGGATCCGTCATTTAGGGGGTCAGAGGGCTGGCTTTGAAAAGTTAATGATTTTACTTATGAATGGGCATGGTTTTTGTTGTCTTCCAAAAAAATTTGCATTGAACCCTTCCCCCAGAAAAATTTGGAGTGACTGACGGGCTGCGCTGAAGTGCCCACAGGGGAGGTGGTTCATAGCACAGACTGCGCCACTGAAATTCTTAATGGATGTTAGCCTTTTTAGGGAATATCCTTCTTGAGGGGAGAGGGTGTTTTGAGGGGTATTTTTCTCTTTTTTTTTGGGGGAGGGAAGGAGGTCTCTGCGATATTGAGGGGGGTGCCCTTGACCTCAGGGCGGATGGGTACCCCTGCTTCTGAAGTGTTTCAGTTGCAGGGGCGTATTCGCCATTTAGGGGGTCAGAGGGCTGGCTTTGAAAAGTTAATGATTTTACTTATGTATGCGCATGGTTTTTGTTGTCTTCCGAAAAAATTTGCATTGAACCCTTCACCCAGAAAAATTTGGAGTGAGTGACGGGCTGCGCTGCGGTGCCCACAGGGGAGGTGGTCATGGCACAGACTACGCCATTGAAATTCTTAGTGGACATTAGTCTTTTTAGGGAGTATCCTTCTTGAGGGGGTGGGGCTCCTGATTTTAAAAGGTGTGCCAGCACACTTGAGGAATAGATACCCTTGCGATCTAAATGTTGTTATTATCAAATAATTGTCTCTCGAATGTTTCATTCGAATATTGTTATAATTGAATGTATACTGTTGAATGCTTGATTATCAAATGATCCTTTGGGATGCTTTGGTAGTCTAATGATACGTTTGGTGGAAGTGAAGGTTGGGTTGGGGGCGCTAATAAGGTTCTAACTTGAGAGAAATTAAAATTATATTTCTAGTAAAAAGCGGAATACTTAAGTTGAAAACCTGAGGGGACGTCTTCCAAATTACGTCCACCTTCGACTATACAAATTGGGTAATGATACAAGTGTAACAGGTGTTAACAAACGTTTTAGAGTCCAAATATACACATTACTGCAGATACGTGTTTCGGGGTTTCAAGGAACCCTTTTTTTTTCAACGCAAAATAGTGAGATTGTGGATGTAGGGACATTACTGGATATCTTTAGGGACCATTCATTAATTACGTAAGGGTCCTGAGGGGGAGGGGGTTCATGTATTGGGGGGGGTGTTCAAACCCATTCTTTTGCAATATTTTCTAAGTCGATGTTTTACATTTAAAATTGCGCGGTCAAGTGATTTAACATGGATTATATATATCATTTGCGTCTGGAAAATAAATAACGTATTAGGATAAGGTGTTTTTAATTTGTTTTACAAAGAATGAATAATGTTAAACATAATAAAAGAATCGCACTATGCATGGCATGTTTTATTTTAAATTAATATCGCATCATATACAAAAAAATGTCGAAAAAACATTCAGTCTAAATTCCTACTTTCTAGTAAATATTTAATTGCACAAAAAAGTTTAATTTAATAATAGTGAATTTAATTTCGATTCCAGTGATGTTAGATTCGTTATTTTATTATTTTGAAAAACGAAATGGAATCTTACGTAAGGATAGGGGGAGGGGTTTGAAAAATCTTCCGTACCCTTACATGGGGGGGGGAGGGTCAAAAATTGCCAAAATCATCCTTATGTAACTAATGAATGGCCCCTTACATGCAAAAGCTTACTATTTTGTTGAAAAAAGAGCACCTTAAAACTCCAAAGCAATGTTTCTGCAGTACTCTGTATATTTGGGATACAAAACGTTTCTTATTTCATGTTACTTCTCGGCACTAAGGTATTTATTTATATCTTAATAAAACAAGTTTTACTTCTGTAATTTCTAACTGTAATTCCTTCCTATGAGTGCAAATAAGTTTTGACACAAACTGTGGGATTGTAATTTTTAGGAGATTTTGTCTCTTTTGGGGGTATTGCTCTTGGGGAAGAGCTTCATAGGTGTTGCGCCTTCGCTCTTGGGATGAATAGATTTGGAATGATTTTAAAATCGAATGATTGCTTTTCGCTTGCTTTATTCGAATGGGGTTACAATTGAATGTTTGGCGTCGAATTTCTAATAATTGAGAGATTTCATAATAATCGAACGATATTTTTCGAACGAAAATTGTTAATTATCATATGAGCGGATTTATGGAGGGGCATGCGTTGTGTGAGGGGCGGATACAACGGGAGGGTCATGGGGGTCATGACCCCCTCCCTCCCACCCTAAACCTACAGTATCCGTACACATTGTGTTCAAACATATGCATAAGTGTAAACGATGACAGTATCTTTTCATTTCATTAATTATTTTTCAAAGTAAATATTTGAACTACTACTTCGTTTCATTGCTTATGAAATTAATTTGCAACGTTTATCCACAATTAGGTGCCTTATTCCTGATCGATTTGATGCTTTTTATTGACTTCCAAACACGTTCAGACATTTTTCGTATCAAAAACGAGAATTTCGTTCATGGGGGTGGGGGGGGGGCTTTCTTCAACACGACCCCCCCCCCATAATGGTTTTCTGTATCTGCCCCTGGTGTGATCCGGCGGTGAAATCTTGAAACAAAGGGTAGAGAAACGCTGTCCATACTGTTTTGAACTTCACAGTTATTGAGATTAAATCTGTACAATTTTTATTAAAAAGTGAGTGATAATGATAATATGGGCGGGTCTTTGGGCAACACTAGCAGGTTTAAACTTGAGAGTTGTTAAACTAAAAAATGTATTGAACTAGTATTGTACAAACTGTGTAATTGAGAATTTAAGGTGGTCTTAGCACTTTTTCGGATCATTGTTTCTTAGGGGGAGGGGAAGGTGGAATTGTCATAAGAGGCGCGCCATTGCTCACAGGAACAGACGAACACCTCTGTCATTCTATAAAGTTTCAGAATCAAATAATTGCTTCTAAAGTGCTTTTTTTTCGGATGGGGTTACTCAGAGAGCACACTTCGTTGAGATAAAGGTTTTAAAACGATTGTTAACGCTGTGTGTTGTTAACACTGTGACAACCATGTCAAAACGTTTGTGAAACGTTTTAACGCAACGTGTTTATAATGCAGTGGTGCCCATCCCCCCCCCCCCTGGCGATGACAATCATCCCTCAAATCCGACGAAGAACCCCCCAGAACGAGAGCCCTCTAAAATAAGACGAAAAGCCCTCTTATAAGTTTCCCTCTCCTCTTCAAAACTTCAATGGCGCGGTCTGCGCCATGGATCCTCCCCCTTCCCGCCCTCTGTCTCGTGGGAACCCTTGTATAATATATTGCTTGTTGTCGAATGTTCGGTTATCGAGCGTCTCGGATAATTTGAAAATCCAATACGTAATCTGCTTTTCAGAGAAACTTGGTAATCAATTTGTCCTTTTTGAGGACCAGCGCAGGGAAAATGAAGCGCAGCTACGAAACCTTAAATTCCGAAATGGACCGTCGCGAGCCAAAGCATTTTCAGCAATTTTGCCTCAACACACTTTACAAAAAAAAAAAAAAAAAAACTCATAAAATCAGCACATCAATTGACTCCAAATTTTTAAGTTGAGTAAATAATATACTAATCAACATTTATGAAAATATAAGGAATATGACATAAACAGAAGCGAGTAAAACAAGCAAAACATTCAAATTCAACTACGCACGCAAAAATAAATGCTACGCACACAAGAAGTCACAAATATCTTGCGTATGGAATTAAAAAAAAAAACAATAATCTGTATAAAATATAATTTTTATGAAAAAAATGGGTCAAAGAGTGGAAGCTAAAACTAATCCCACACGACAATCTTCAATATTTCTTTTTTATGCATTCAGAAACATTTCAATTTCACTCCCTGCACTTTTAATTACATATTTAAGTCAGCGAATGAAAAATAAAAATAAAAAAGAGCGAATTAAAAAAGAAAAAAAAAATCATGAACTTCAATGCACTTCAAGCCACACTTGTAACTTTCAATGCGCCGGGAATCCCAATCTTCTTGAAAACGCAGCCAGAAATATTTTACCCTCCCACCTCATGTATCAGTCAGATTAATATAATTCTACTAACAAGAACACACACACAAAAAAAAAAAGCAATAAACAAGAATAAATGAGTCCTTTTGCGCAGAGCAATGATTTCCCTACTTGTTTACATTATTTACTACATGTTTGAGAGATCAAAACCGTTCGAAATAATCACGTGATATCCGAGAATCATTACTTTAAATGCATAGCCGTTCGAATAAATCACTCAAAATGAATGTAAAAAAATTAAAAATCGAGAAATCAACCCGTTGCACAAATTGAGATGGAAGGGAGAGGGAATGATAGCGTATCATTTCAATCACTCCGGGGAATCCCCCTGAGGGCCACCAAGAGTCAAGGGCCCGTTTGCCAGTTTTTTAGCCGCCACCCATAAACTTATAAAAGTTTATACTACTCCAAGCCGGGTCGTCCAAATGCCGGGCTCCTAGTTTCTGATAAGCCAACAGTAGTGTTGACAAGCAATAAATACAATAACTTCTAAAAGCCAGGAGGGTTCGCCCCTTATTATACCCCTAAATGATAGGCTTAATGGCACATTCCTATTTCGAGCGTACCCCTGCCAAAACAACTCGGGAATTCAACTGTTCCAAAAGTTAAGGGATCCCCCCACCCCTTTTCGCTGCGCGATACGGCGCACCCTATCAAATGTTACGGGGCATCCGTCTAGAAAGAGCTCCCCCAACTCCCGAAATGAGATTTAAAAATCTCTCAAAAAATCACTTCTAAAAATTTCAGTTTCGCAGGCTGCGCTATAGACCCCCCCCCCCCCTCCTCCCGAAAATGAGATTTAAAGAACCCTCTCAAAAAACTTAGACCTCAAAATTTTAGTGGCACTGGCTGCGCCATGCCCCCATCCCTTCCGAAAATGAAATAAAAAACACTCTGAAAAAACCGACCAATGGCGCAAGCTGCACCATGCCCCCTCCCCACTTTTAGTAAGCACCCCTGTAGCAGTAAACTCAATTCTGGAAAAGCTCAGAAAATGAACTACTAGAGTACTCGATTCAAACGTCTCGAGATCTCGATTTGAAACATCTCGAGATCTCGATTAAAAACATCTCGACATCTCGATTCAAAAGATCTCGAGAAGTCAATCGCTCGAGTACTCGATTATAAAGATCTCGAGAAGTCAATCGCTCGAGTACTCGATTATAAAGATCCCGAGAAGTCAATCGCTCGAGTACTCGATTATAAAGATCTCGAGAAGTCAATCGCTCGAGTACTCGATTCCAAAGATCTCGAGAAGTCAATCGCTCGAGAACTCGATTCCAAAGATCTCGAGAAGTCAATCGCTCGAGTACTCGATTCGGAAGATCTCGATTATCAGTCGCTCGAGTTCTCGATTTCAAAAGATCTCGATTATCAATCACTCGAGTGATCGACTTGAAAAGTTCTCGATTATCAATCACTCGATTATCAGAAGTACTCGATTCCCGAGATCTCGATTATCAAAAGATCTCGATTATGCCCATCACTAGTATATAGACTGAGCAGAAAAGATTTTGAGTGACGTGTTATAGACTGATTTAAATCATAAACTTATTTCTAAGAACTAGTTATGGGAATAATTAAATAGAAGTAGAGGAAAGTGGGGCAAACGTGAAACAGTGGTCTAGTGTCCCTAGAATGAGCAAAAAAAGGTTTTGAGTAACATATTATAGACTCCTTTAAACAATAAACTTATTTCTAAGAACTAGTTACACAAATAATTTAAAAATAGATGTAGAAGAAAGTGGGGCAAAGTAAAACAATTACGATAACTTATTTTCTTCATAATGAGGAAATTGGAAAGGCGTTGTGAAAATTACACTACATAAAGAAAAAAGACAATGTATTTCATAATAAATCTTGCATTGAAACATTATTTTTAGCAGTAATTTTGTAACTGAGAAAAAAGTGGAAAATCAAAAAAAAAAAAATATATTTGGAAGGAAATATTTCGTATTTGATTATTAAAAATATTTTTATCAAATTAATAAGTAAATAAAACAATAAAAAAATAATTAATAAATAATGAAATAATAAACGAATAAATAATTAAGCGGACATAATTTAAGAATAAATGAGTGACTGAATTAGTGAATGAATAAAAAATAAATGAATTAAGGAATATGTAAGTGATGTGATAAATGATTGAGTAAATAAACGAAAATGGATTATTTAACTTTGCCCCGTTCACTTTCCTCCACATGCACTTGACTAATTGCACAAAGTATTTAAAATAGAAATAAGTTTAAAATTAAATAAATATATACTGCATCGAATATTAGTAGGTCTCAAAATGTTATTAAAAAGAAATTTTCATTTTCAAATAATAAAAATAACTTGACTGACAACAAAACATTACAATGTGAGTAACAATTTTCGAAAACGGTAATCATATGCTTTTATATTCAGAAATAACTAACTTTTCATGATTGAAATAGACTATTTGTGTAACTTAATATTCAAAATATTTTCAGATAGGTGGAACTAAGAACTGAATAAGTATTTCACCATTTCACTTTGCCCCACATTTCCCTACTGTTAAAAATTAAGGATCTTTATAAAGGAATTATTAAACCATTTTAAACGGCAAAAGGAAAAACCGTGGAAAAAATGTGCGAAAGAAAAAACTAATTTGCAAATTCAAATAAACAGTGGAAAGTGTTGCAGTATGTATGACTGTTGAAAGAAGTAAAGCTAAGACCAACCAACTTATATCTGTCCAACGAGACATTCGCCTTATTCGCGCAAAATTTCTAGAACTGCGAACATAAACTTTTCAAAACTTGTATTATCTTTATATTTACTAATAATAAAGCTCAAAGTCTCTCTGTCTGGAGGATGTCTGAACGTCTATAGGATGTCTAAATCTCTGTGACGCGCATAGCGCCTAGACCGTTCGGCCGATTTCCATGAAATTTGGCACAAAGTTAGTGCGTAGCATGGGGGGCGTGCACCTCGAAGCGATTTTTCGAAAATTCCATTTTGTTCTTTTTCTATTCCATTTTTAAGAACATTTTCCGGAGCAAAATTATCATAAGATGGACGAGTAAATTACGAAATTATCCTGACGTGGAATGGGAAAGCGAATGATCGTAGTCAATCGGCGAGAAATTCATCATCCATCATTTGTAAATATACAGGCGAGCCGAAGGACCTTTTAATTTTCAACTACGAGCAAAGCCGTGCGTTACCACTAGTAGTAAATATAAAACTAGCAAATAAATGAATTCGGAATTATTCAAACAGCTAAATGTAACTGCTACTTGACCCAGAGGATGGAATAATTTTTAACTTACACATTTCCATTTTAAAAAATAACTTTTTGTGTTAACAGAGTAAAGAGTGTTTAGAAACTAATACGAGCTACATGTATTACAGATATTTTTCCTCCCTTTTAAATTTTAAGCAGTAAAATTATTTGAATTATGCATTATAACAATAAAAATACATAATTATGTCGGATACACCTAAAACATAAGGGAAAAGATATTTTTAAGTTTAAAACTTTGTAACTTGACATTTATATTTAATGCCAAACTAATGTATCTGGAACTTTTAGTACGTAGCGATGTCATGATTAAATAATAGCTGAGTATTATATTTGCTATGCATTACATTTTCAACACTGATTTGCAAAACGAGTTGCAGAATTGCGAACAAGATAATATAAATTATTTATATGTTTTCAGACTATTTATGTGTAAAAAAATCCTAGAGGGAAAAACCTAGAAAAGAGGAAAAATCTACTCCTAAAAATATAATATAAGCCGTACTTACAAGAAAGTCATCTTTCATTTTTTGCTCCTTCGCCAATTATTTTTATCTGTATTAATGCTGTCGAAAGAAACTATCATCGGGGGAACTAAACTGCGAATCTGGTAATAACATAGCATAATTCGAAATAAAACATATCGGCGATTTCATTAACTACAAATATATTTGGCAGATGACAGAGCACCCTTCAATCATGATGCTTGTATTCAGTTAGCTTATGTTAGATGCTTTGTGTTCCATAGAAATGCAAAAAATGGGAGGACAAAAAATCTCAATACCCTTCAAAGTTATAAAAACCCGAAAAATAGCCGCATTTAAAAAAAAAAAAAAAAAAAGGTTTTCAATTTTAGCATCGCTAGATAAGAGGATTTTTGTAATTGGGAGAAAATAATTGAAAAAATAACAATAATAAAAACAGCTGATTAATGTCAATGGTAAGAGGAGCGTTTGTAGACACATGTAAATCAAATATGAAGTGGGAAAACAGTCTGTACACCCTTTGAAAATTCATTTAAGAAACTGGAAAGAATTCCCTCAAATTTTGACTGAACTTTTTTTTCTGGTTTTCTGAATTTTAAAAATTTATCTGATTCAGAAGAAAAAGGAAAATCATAAACATACTAACTTTCGAAGACTTTGTCTACGCATTATAAACCTTTCTTTGTTACAAACTCTCAGTTCTTTAAGACAATTTTATAACGAATACTACTATCATTCATTTAACATAATTTAGTTTAGAAGCACATTGTATTACAACCAACCACTCAAATTCCCTCTATTTCAAATGAAGGTTCCTTAGAATTTTCGATCGTTGATTTATAGTAAATAGCTCAAAGCTATAACTTATTGCCGAGCTGCGTCCTCTTCATGGTAGAATGCGAAGAAGAATCCATTTATGTTCAAGGAAGAAATTTGTGCATGGAATGAATTGATCCAAATGGGATTAGGTTCTTATAAACTATCTAAAAAACGCAAACTGGGTATAATGCTGTGAAATGTTTATTAATGTGACATTACTAACATGCTAACTAACTTCAGTATCGAACAGTAAATTGATTCATGAAACACACCACCAGTTCAGTCATTCCATCCTAGGACTGCAGTTTCGTGCTTTTTAGCACTCATCAGCTAGAAATAGGAAGTGCCTGAGCTGGAAGTGGAAAACCTCTTAAGGAAGCCAAGAGTGCCAAAGAAACTGGTAGCTAAAATAGAATTAGCACTGACCAGACGAGTGACCGAAGGAAAGGTTCGGTTCAACTCGAAGGCAAGGCATGGTATTTTCAAAAAAAAAAGAAGTAAATTGACTCATTAGCGAATAGCACTACGTGTTAAAAAAAATCAAAATTCCTTTAACGAATTACAAGCACGGATATTTAAGATATTCAGCTAACGAACAATAACCTACTTCTATTAATAGATTATATGTTTCTTATGGATTGACTGTTCTTTTTGCATCAACTGCTGGGAAACTTACATTAATTGTTGGAATACATGAATAAACTTATGCATAAAATGCGTACTTGTACAAAAGACCATTATCAGTTGAACAATTTTCGACAAATGTTTTCTACCACTTAAAAGTACAATTCTATAAAATTCATGGTTTTATGAATTCCCAAATTTAATGTTAAACATTGAGACGATGCATTTTTATGAAAACCCATTTTTCCATCCATATAATCATACACTCAAAAATGTCAATGTTGCACTTATTTGATTTCTGTTCTTGTCAAAAATAAAACTACCAATATGAGAGCGAGATAGATAATAAGAAGTTGTGCAAAAAAATTGAGTCTTCTCGCCAGAGATGATAAATAAACATCGCTAGACATTCGAAGGAAATGAGTTCTTGCAAATAGCAAACAAAAAACCTCATTTTTCACAAATGAAATAACCGCTTTTATGATAGTTCGCAATCGCCTCAAAAACATGCCGAGGGTTATAAATTATGCAAAAGCAGGATGTGATTAGATATTTCCCAGAGAAACCTATTTTTCTAGGACAAGCCCATAACATTTGCTTTATAGCGGAGAAGACGAAGCGAAAGATTAATATCTTGAATGGAAGTTTTCCACCCAAAATGCATGCGTATTCCATGCCATGAATTATTTTCTGAATTTCTTTCATTTTTTTCTTTTTAATCATGTGAAGGCATTTTCAGGATGAAACATTCATTAAATGGCTGGTATCAGCATTTAAATAAGAGCTTTGTATTTCACAAGTGAATTTTTATAGCGCTCTTTTATGGAGTGAAAAGGCTGCCAAATTGAAACTCTTTCAAAATTAACGTTGTTGTTAAACGTTAAAACAATGTATGGTGACAAAACTGGAAGACATTGGGCATCGCTAGAAAAATATTAATAATATTTTCAATCTCAATGGAAAAAAAATTCATTGAGATTGATATTAAAGTGCTAAAAACAAAATATAGTTTTAATTTATTAAAGTATTAGTGGTACTCGCACGGCTTTGCCAGTAATAGAAAAATTAAAAGGTCTTTTGGTTCGCCTGTATATTTACAAATGATGCATGGTGAATTTTCTCGCCAATTGGCTTGTATCCATGTTACGGTTCCACGTTATGATAATTTCGTAATTTACTCGTAAATCTTATGATATTTTTGTTCTTAAAATTGGAATAGAAAAAGAACCACATCGAATTTTCGAAAAATCGCTTCTATGTGCACACTTCCATGCTACAAACTAACTTAGCCAAATTTCATGAAAATCGGCAGAACGGTCTAGGTGCTATGCGCGTCACAGAGATCCAGACATCCTACAGACATCCAGATATCCTTCGGACAGAGGGATTTTCAGCTTTATTATTAGTAAAGATGAAAATTTTATATTACATGCCTCTTTTATGTCATCGAATACTTATTAAAGTACTAATACGAAATCCGTGAGCAAAAAATCTTTTAAGAAGCTTTAAAATATCTTACAAGCAAAAATGAAACAGTTTAACTTTAAGAAAAAATTAATAAAAGCTAAATAATTATACTATTAAAATTGCAATAGCAACCTTTTTTTTTTAAATACTAATGAATTTTGTTTTGCGATTTGTTCTTCTTATTGACAAAATTATTGGATTTTTTCGATCAAGGGTTTGGGGATCTGACTAAGAATTAACCCAGCTGGTGAACATGGTTATAAGTTGTACAGTACCCACCCAAATTCTATAAAGCTGGGAAACTCAAAAAAAAAAAAAAAAAACCCTCAGGATTTCATCTCTCCGTAAAATAAGTAACGAATTCCCTAGGGACTGAACAGAGACTTTAGCTATGGTGTGAAACTTTACAGCTTAGTGCTGGAAAATGCTCAACGCACAAAAAAGAGGGTAGTGTGTTCACGATTTCTTTTTTATTTCTTGATCACTTGCGCGCAGATGAAGAGGTTTTAGTTTAGTCTTGAATGTGTTAAACAACGTTGGATATTTCTCAGTACCAAAGAATTTATTTCTTTATTTCTCAACATTCTAATAGTCAGGAATTCATTTGTAAACTCAAAATCCATTACAATATGGTTCAGCTAAGCGAATGACGCTAATATATATATATATATATATATATATATATATATATATATATATATATATATATATATATATATATATATATATATATATATATATATATATATATATATGTGTGTGTGTGTGTGTGTGTGTGTGTGTGTGCGCGCGTCGAAAACTTCCGGACATTTTCGTGATTATTCTCTGGTGAATTCCAGGAAAAAGGGGGCATGACATATGAATTTTAAAAACTAATATTCTATCGCTTACCATATACCATTCTCTTCAGAAATACATAAGTTTCTTGAGTCTTAACTTTGTTAGATTCAAGAAACTTAAATAGTTTGATGACTGTAAGAAAATCAAGTGCAAAATCAAGTTTTCTCCTTGTGTTTTTACAGAGCAATAATTATCTTTTTTGTTACATACTGTAACTTCAATAAACTTGTTATCAGCATATAATATTTAGGTTAAATTTTATCTTTTGAATTTCTAATTAAACTTTTTGGTAAGTAATTTAAAATTCTTTTTTTTTCAACAATGAAATAGGTCCATTACTAAGGTGACAATTATATGTCCTTCCGTTACCAAAATACTACATCTCAGTTAGTTCACCAAGCACCTGTTGTGTATAGAAGCTAATATTTTTTTATGCAAAGCAGAAATATATCCCCTTGTCAAGGAGGCATAGTTATAAATTTTAATATAGATTTAATTTATATGGTTTTTAATGGTAACGGAATGGAAAAAAATACGATAACGGAAGAACACTTAAATATAAGCTGGTATAGGGTAAAATTTTAGAAATCTAGAACAAAATAAACTATTATTTAAAGTTAGTAGTCAGATTTAAAACAAAAATAAGTAATATTTGTACAAAAATTGTGTGCTTTTATTATTATTTTTTTTAAATCTGTTTCGTGATTTTATTTCTTCTATTGTATGAGATGAAAATCATAAAAACTACACTTAAAAACTCCTAAGCATGTGTAAATCATTTTGGTATGACGTGTTTATAATATGACAAACCAATTCCAGCAGAAACATTTGCTTAAAAACTTGAAATTTATATTGGAATAATACAATATTGAAACTACTTTAAGATTTGTTGCCACAAGTCACAGGAAAGGATTGTAGAGAGCATTGATTTAACCGTTTAACGTACTGCGAAGAGATCAGTAAATTCATAGACCAACTTTCAAAAAAAGGATGAAAAAAGGAACCAAAAATATCCATTTCCATCCTGACACACAAATTATGCGCTATTTGAATCTTGTAACAAGTTATGTTATTGAATGTAGTAAGCAAATCAACAAATTGAAGAAGATTTCACTTCAAAGTCAACAGACTGACTTTGAAAGTCAATAACTAATGCTGAAAATGAAGATACAGTTGTATCAAAAACACCAAATCATAATATGCTTAAGGATTCATTAACTTTTGCACAACTTTTGCTAGTTGGATGGAAGGGAAAGAAATTTACAAAGAGCAATGTTGCACAGGTACTTCATATAGAAGCTGAAGGAATAGAAGTATCTTGTTTGAGAGTGCGCAATAATGTGGGAATGACCTTCGTGTTGCTGAGAAAGAAGATAAATGTTCTACGGATTATGATAAAATTATTGGGTATTTAAACAATTCGGAATTGTAACAGCTGGCTCAGGCATTAGATATCATTGTTTCAGACTGCTGTATTAGCTGAATAAATGTTTGTTGAAATTTACCAATTTTAATTGTGTTGGGCTTCTTGTCCTTCCGTTACCCTTGACAAATACATAAATCATATGCTTAAAATAATTATTTTTTAAAACTAAAGGTGAAATTGTAATGATTGAACACTTCCGTATGTGCTCTAGTCTTTATAGAATTTTCCCTTGTATAAGTTAGGCTGAACTTTTGGGGAGAACATGATAGCGTGAAAATCATGTCGCAAAAATGTCCTTCCGTTACCGTTTTTTCAAATTTGATTTAAAAAAAAGTTGCGAACATAAAGTTCTTGGCTTTGGCTTTTTCAGCAACTTACTATGATGTGCATAAAAGTCTATGCATCAGTTTTTAAAAAAATATGTACTTTGATATGCTCACAGATAGAAATGCAACGATTTTTTTTGTAAAACTGTCCTTCCGTTACTGTGGAATCCACCCTCTGTTTATTAACTAAATGAAGTTGAAAATTCAAATAAAAAATGAAAAAAATTGTTATTTAAACTAGAAAAAAAGTTTAATTAACTTGTGTTAATGGCACAGATTTTAGAAAGCATCTTGAATTTTTATTTTGATATCTATATTTTTTCTAAAACTTTGAACTTTTGAAAAGCAAATATCATATATTTGTGTTATACTTTATTCTTTAACAACAAAACATAATGCAAAAAACAGTTGTAAAACTACTCCGAAGAAAAAACCTGCTACAAATATTAAACTGAAACAACGGCTGTTAAAAATTCCAAAATAAATTACAACCCTTGAAGAGAAGACAGACAACGTGAATTAGAAACCGAGTCTCTGGCTAGCGAAGATAAAACAGTCCTGATACTTAAAGAGGACTGCGCTCTGCTACTAGCAAACAAAACGAGCTCATTTTTCATACAGAAGCATTTTATGATCTTTTTCTCCCGAAATGGTGCACAGGTGAATGATAAACTATGCAAATGTAAAATGAAACTGGAGATTTTATTTAGTAAAATCATTTTTGTCTTTTTATGGTACATTTCAAACTACGAAGCTTCTTTCTAAAAGAGCCAGTTTTGCTTTTTCAGTAAAATATCTTAATGAGTTTCTAAAGTAGCATTTTTATTCGAAGAAATATCTTTATACTAGGCTGTTTTAGAAATTTTAAATGTAACCAGAAAAATACAGATCGTATATTCCCGCTAATTATCAAAATATTCTGCTAAATACCAAAGCATTTCTTAAGGAGCCTGAACTAGTCTCGTCAGGGAAATCATCTCATGAACGTTACAGTTAACAGAAGAAAATGCTTTTATTCTGCTTTTGAAGTATTGCACCGAACTACAAACTGGATTTCTTGTTTTCTGTATTTCAATTCTGTAAAAGCACTTATTAAAAAATGTCCGAAAAATACTTGAAACATTTTTAAAAATCATAGAAAAGCAACAAATTGTCGTATCAGTATGCGGTTTGCGCTATAGTACTTCACACGCTCCAGAATTTTTTATGACATAGGAAAAAAAGAAATAAGAAAAATAAAGAAAAAAGAAAAATTTCTAACTGTACACACAGAGAAAGATTTTTTTTTCTTTCTGTGACGATACAACCGTCAATGTAAATTAGTAAATTACTTATTAAAATGTATTTTTTACGAAGTTATAAAAAAACCTTGAAGCTGTCAAGTATTATAGCGCAAACCGCTTATTCATACAACAATATATTGCTTTTCTAAGAACTTTTGAAATGTGTCAAGGAGTTTTTGTACACATTGTAAATATAAAAAGTTTTCTATGGACCAAATGATTTCCTACAAAAAGTTTTCAAACACTTGCACTTTCGAGAACTAGCGAACTTTCGCATTATTAGTGCTCTTGATGAATGTTTCGCATACGTGTACTGATATTTCTTTTAGTGCCCATAATAGATTCAACTGTGTAGTTTAAGAACGAACAATTTCTGTGAACTCGTAGAGAACGATAACACATTCCATTCACTAGCGCAAATGATATATTTTTTAGGAATACAGTCGAGCCCGCTTAATGGAATATCGGATAATAGAATATCCCGCTTAATGTAATAAAATTCCAATGTACTACACCGTTGATGTGTGTTATTTTTATCCCGGATAATGGAATATCCCGCTTATTAGAATAATTTTTCCTGGCAAATTGCCTATTCCATTAAGCGGGCTCGACTGTATATTTATACTTGATTCCTAGAACTTTTGATCTCAATGTGTAATATATTCAAATACGAGGAAGCATTATGAATCATAATGTGAAGTATCGATTTTATAAAAAGCTTTCTCGTATTAAAAAAAAATATTTGCACGTATTTCAGACACGACCGTATTACTGGTTTATCTTATACATCTTTAACCTTCGGAAAGCTCGAATATAATCGATCTGGTGCATGTAATAGTTAAACACTGTTCTTAACAACTCGAGACAAGAGGATTAAACACATTGTAATAATCGCCGTTAATAGATACATAAGTCTGAGAACTAGTAGACTCAGAGGAATTTTAGTGCGGCAAATATATGTACTGCTATATTTCAGGGTTTAAGTAGTTAAATAGTTTTGAGTTTATGATCAGAAAAGAAGTTATGCGATTAAATGAACTGAGAGGTCAAACTCATTATTTTTTTCTCCTAGTTCAATTCGATAACTAAAAAAACATATTGAATGCGATTAAATAAACGTTTTAAGTATGTATTGTAAATTAAACTGCATGGGGGTTCAAAGTTGCAAAGATATCTTTTACTCCAAGTTAAAGAATTGCAAAACAAAAATGATTTGTAGTTTGTTATGGAACCCAAAATGGGTACATTTTTCCAGAGTGAAAAGTTGTTTTCCCATTTTCGGCACAACACGAAAACGTCACATTAGTTGCATTATATATATATATATATATATATATATATAGGAACATGGGGCAAAGTGAAATGGTGAAATATTTACTTTGTTTTTAGCTCCAACTATCTGGTGTAATTTTCAGTATGAAGTTCCGTATATCGTCTATTCCAGTAACCTTATTTGTATTTTAAATAAATTTTACAATTAGTCAAGTACACGCGGGGCAAAGAGGATGGGCAAAGCGAAATAGTTTGTTTCATTTACTGTCTAAATCATATAGTATAAATCACTCACGTTTTCATTTATTAATTAATTCATACACATTCCTACATTTATTGATTCAATTACATATTTAATCATTCACTGATTTTTTTTTTGCCCGCTCATTTATTTGTCCTTATATTTTAATTAATTTATTCATTTAATTATTCGTTTATTATTTCATTATCTTTTCATTTATTCATTTACCCTCTTATTTACTCATTCTTCCGATCAAAAACATGTTTTATAATCAAACAGAAAATATTTTATTAGAAAAATATTTTGTTTTTCATTTTGCCCTATAAAATAAAAAGGAGGGAATTTTCCACTTTTTTTTCAAGACTCAAATTTACTACCAAAAATATTGTTTCAGCGCAAGTTTTATTATAAAATACAATGTTCTTTCTTTATGTATTGTTGTTTTCAAAACAGATATAAGATTTGTTCATTTTGAAAAAACTCAGTCATCTTAACCATTTTACTTTGCCCCACATTCCCCTATAATATATTTCAAAATAAGTACTTCAATCCATAAAAAGATCTTGCGAACATTTTTTGCTGGGGACTCTAGTAATTTTTACGTCTCTCTAATTAATGCTAATATAAAATGTCTTTTAAATCTTTTTGTCTATTACAATTTTAAATTATCCCCAACCTTCCACGCAGAGAATCTACAAAGGTACATGTTAAGGAACCGAAATAAACAGCTGTAACTTGAAAATGGGAAAACCCGAAGGGTCATTTTTCATCAATAAATCAATTTCTTTTATGGCGTGAAACAAAGAATACAGCTGTCTTTGCCGAGTTATAAATAGCATGTTATATTCAACTGCACTGTAACTACTTTAACCTTTTTACCTTTCTGGTAACACATCAAAAACATTGCTAAAGGAAGAAATATTAATAGTAGTTAACACAGTTTTAAAACCATTCGGCATTCATTGATAATTTGTCATCCTAAAACAAATAATAATTGTTACTAAAATATTATTGTTAAAGTTTAGATTTCGGAGCAAGAAAAAGAACAGTTTGGCAAAAGATAAATTACCTTTCGAAAAACTTTTATTTTAAGAGTGTCTGTAAAGCATAATATAATAGTTACATATTAGGATTAAAATATAAAATTAAAAATCCTAACAATTATTTACATTACGAAGAGTAACTTTCTGAACAGTTCGTATAGTTGTTAATTTTACATTTTTAAGTTAGTAAAATATTAAAGCAACTAAATTTAACATACCTAATCTTTTTTTTTAGTTAAGCCAAAACAATTCTAATATTTTAAAGTTGGGAAGAAGTTTAATTTTCAACGCGTGTCTAAACTAAAATGCATGTTACTGTAAGTTATGAGTTTTTTTTTTCCTCCTTTGTTTTAAAATCTGAATGACATAAAAGCTGATTTTATCAATGCCATTAAATTTTATTTTAATGTAATACAGCTTTTAAAATATTACTTCACTTGTGAAATGAAAAGCATACTAATTACTGATTTTAATACACTGCATTATTTACTTCGTTAAAAATAAAAAACTGCTACAGTCGGACGAATTTGACGAATTCTTTGGAACCGAAACTTTTATACGTTAAGTCGGGGTTATTTGTAATATCTGGTGGGAAAAAAAGAAAAAATCGCTCTTACCTTATATAAAACCGCTAATAAGCAACTGGGCAAAAATATCCATAATTAGAAAGTGTACACTTTTTATTCAGCATTCCACGGCTTCTTACACACTTGTTAACTGAAATTTAAAACTACTCTGTACTAGATGTTTGACAAATTCCTTGATACTTGTCTCGAAAAAATTCTCTTTCGACTTTATGCGGAAAAGAAAATAGAGAGTAGAGATGGTGTTCTATTGTGTCATTTGAAGTCTGCTGCATGAGATACGTTTGTACAGTTTCCAGGCCATGTAAAGCATTTGAAAAGTAAGTTTTAATGGAAATTTTATAATCGCTTTCTGAAACAGAATCTCCATTCGTTGGTTGCCCCTCGCCAGTCAAAAATTGCTGATTCTAAGAAAATTCTTTTTCTGCCTCGAACAATATGGATAGAATATTTGGAAAACAATCCAATATTTCAACCAAGTCAAAAAAAGCAAAACAGATTTTTATTCGGATGTTATATAATTCGGTAATTCAGGGATTAATGTTCGGTAAATAGGGTTTTTTGCCTTCATTTTAGTCGGGGAAAAAGAAAAGTTCGCAAAATTGCGAAATTTGTTAAATAGAGGTTCATTAAATCGGAGTCCGACTCTACAACAAAATGCACACCTTTGTACAAAATGCTTTTGCTATTTTTGAAACTTGTTTTTAATTTTTATGAATGTTTTTAAAGTAATAAAAAAATTCCAATCTTGTTTCTTTCGAAAAGTGATTAATAACCGAGAATGAGCATTAGAAATCGACTAAACTGATTTTCAGAAAAGTAATTTTCAAAATATTAAAGTAATTCTTATGCTTTTAAATTACGAGAGTTGAGATTCTCAAAGCGTTTTATTTCTTGACAAAGAATAACATTGGTATTTTGTTTCAAACTTTGAGAAGTAGTATTACAGTGATTCCCAACCTGGGGGCGATCGATCTCTTCTAGGGGGCGATAAATTTCTGGGGGGCGATAGGGGGGCGACCGGTATTCGGATACCTGGTAATGAGAAATTCTTGACCTTTCAAAAACTATATTTATTAAAACAAATCGGTACACAATTCTGAAATATCTTCTTGTGCTGTGCAATACCGAACCAAGCATATGGCACGTCAAATCAAAGGAAGTCGTTCCCAGAAAATAAGGCATGTATGATTTACATCTCAATCAAATCTGTTCGGATGGAAAAAAAATCCCAAAAGCGAAAAATAATCTTTTATTTTATTGCCGTTTTCACGAGGAAGAAAAAAAAATCTTGTTGCATTTAATTATCAGTTGTCATTCAGAATCTTGCAGCGCATAAATCTCCTTACGTAGTTTCTATTGTTTGATTTAATTTAGTGAATTTCTGTTTAATTGGGCATGTTTCGTAGTGTGGAAGTTCGATATGAATTCGAAAAAGAAGTACAGGCAGTATTCGGCAGAGTATTTAAAATTTGGTTTTGTCACGTCACCGCAAAATGTGCAGTTTACCCGCATTGTCTTTTGTGCGATAAAACATTTTCTAGCAATGAAGCCCTTGCGAATGAAAGAGCATCTGTCAAGAGTACACGGTGACAAAGTAAATAAACCTCTTAGTTATTTACAAGACTTCAAAACAAAAGCGGATAAACGGCCAAAGGTGGGTGAATTACCAAGAAGACAAGCAACAGATCTTGACAAAGGGCTTCTTGCTTCTTAACTATGTGTCTCTTTTGATAGCAAAATGTGGTAAGCCTCACACGATTGGCGAATCTCTTATTCTACCGGCTGCCAAAAAATAGTTGAAATTTTGCTTGGTGAGGGCTCCAGTAAAAATATAAGTCAATCTCTCACCTTGACTAACAACAGTTTCTAGGAGAATAGATGAAATGACTGCTGACGTTGAGTGCAAACTCATAAATGTTTTGAAACAAAGTAAATTTGCACTACAGATTGATGAATCAACTGTGACAGATAACAGAGATATTTTATTAGCTTACGTGAGATTTATTAATGAGTTTTAAGAGATAACAGAGGAAATGTTGTTCGCCAGAACTTTGATTACTGATACAAAGGGATCGTCGATTTTTAAAGTGGTGAAGGATTATTTTGAAGAAAAAGAAATTCCATTGACAAATGTAAGTGCTTGCGCAGCAGATGGTGACCCTTCCATGGCGGGTCGTCATATTGGGTTTCTTGCACACCTTAAAAAAGAAGTGCATCGTCAACACTTGGCTGCAAAAAAATTGAGTGGTGTTTCACATGAAACCTTACAGTTAGTCATTACTGGTATTAACAAGATCAAAGCTAATTCTCTCAATGATCGCCTGTTTCGAGAGCTTTGCCATGAAAATGATGAAAAATTCGAACGCTTTTACATACGCCTGTGAGATGGCTTTCCAACGGAAAATACGCCGTTTCTTTGAATTATTCGACTTTCTCGACTTGCATGATCCTTAAGTGAGAATTTGAAACAGCGCAAATCGGAACTTTGGTATCTCACAGATATTTTTGAAAGAATTTTGAAAGACGAAGTCAACATTAAGCTTCAAGGAAACAAGATGAACCTCATCAAGGCTAAAAGCATAATTTCAGCATTCATTGCCAAATTCGAAATCCACAAGGCTAATATTGGCCGTAAAGAATTTATCCTGTTTCCGACTCTAAAAAAAAAGTTTAATCGTGGATGAACTTCCTGCAGAAAAAATTTAAATTTTTATTGATCACCGTGTTCAGTTAAAAAAGAACATGGAATCAAGGTTTGATGATTTGATCAACTTACAAACTCCTGATTGGATTTTAGACCCATTTAATTTTGAAGATGTGGATGAACTGGAAAACTCTTTGTAGACAGAGTTTACGGATTTAAAATTTGATTGAGAATCAAAAATTACTTTCAAGCAATACGGTTACGAACTTGCCTGGGTGAAGCTTATGGGTTGGCTTACCCACAAGCCAACCCATAAGCTTACCCACAACTTTGGAAAAAAGTTGAACAGCTCCTCATCTCATTTCTCTCAACATATTTTGTTAAAGAGGATTTAGCTCTGTAGTGCAGCTTCTCACGAAGCAAAGAAATAGCTTGGACATCTGCCTCAAAGGGGACCTCAGATTAAATCTCAATAACGTAAAGTCAGACATCAAAGCTTTAACGGAGTTCCATCAAGCACAAAGCAGCCATTTAAAAGGCAAAAAGAAAAAATCTTAACAGTTTCCGGATTTCAATTAAAAAAAAAAAACATGTTACTGAAAAATGTAGTATTCTTATTTTTGCTAAGTATGTAAATGACACTGGTTAATTAAAGCACTTCAAATTACGTTTTTTCCTTTTTTTCTGGTGGGGGGAATTAAGAATAAAAAATTCAGTTTTAAAGCTAATAACTGCTTGATCATGCACTTTTTGAAGCTTTAAACTAAAATTAGGCGTTCAGTAACATTAATCTTCACTAAAATCAGCGCCATCTAATTTTTTTTAAGGGAAGAACGTGGGGGCGACTGGTGTAATTTAACTTCCGAAAGGGGCGATGGGCCAAAAAAGGTTGGGAACCACTGTAGTATTACATTTCGACTTTGAAAGTCTACACTCTACAACTGCCAGATCAAATAAAGCTCTTGATCGAAGAAATGGCAACACAAGGCAACTCTATAAACGTCGTGATTAATAAAACAACATATTAGTGTTTATAATTATTATGCAAACGCTTTCTGGCTTCTGGCCAATTCCCTACTGCGTTATTCTCTGAAGTGTTTTATTTTCTTTGTAACAGAAAATGGAACGTGTTTGCAAAGTATAAACGCTTAATGACAACAATGGTATTTCAGTTTACTTAATTATGTTTAATCTGCTAAAAATAAAATCATATTTCTAAAATGATTCGTTATTGTAAATAATATGTCCCTGATATTTAGGGTGCATATAACTGCGCAATAGAATATAAAAGGACAATTAAAATGTTGCAGTTAACTTCTTTGTTAAATTATCACCTCAATCTTTCTTTGAAGTCAAATAAAAAAAAACAGACCAATTATTTCGAAACGGCACTGCTTTATTAATTTTGACTAGGATGTGATTTGAGACCGCTATGTATATCATTGTGGTTTTACAGCTAATTGTAGCTCCCTCAATTCATTATCACGGATGTGGCATTTTTATACTTATATTTGCACTTTATTCCCAGAATTTTAAACTATGGTCACGCCCGCAACATATCGACCTCCGAGCTGCAGTAAGACATCTAATCTCAGGAATAACAGTAATATGTTATTCCTGAGAAGCTATTGCTTTGAGGTGACGACATACAATTTTTTTTCCTCAAGTATAAGAACATTTTTTAGGAAGTTGTAATTATTATTATGATACTTGGTGGTTTCTAATAGTGATATATTCGAGCATAAAAAATCAAGTTTCAAATTTCGGAAATAAAGTGCAAACCTATGCGCAAACATCTCATATTTATGCAATTGGATTAAACAAGCAATCTCATCCTGTAATTTAGGGTTTTGAATCATGGTATTTACGACTACATTAAAGAAAGAAATTTAGACTAATACACGTGAGACTGTAAATCAGGATACGCAAAAAAAAAATGTATATAGGAAAAAATATATATATAATTCATATTGAAAGAATATAAACTTATTCGTAAAATAGACAGATACAAATTAAAAAATAGCTATAAATTCTCCAAGTCTTTGATATCAAAGTTTGAAAGCAAAGCGCAGAAATTTAAATTCTTAAATTGAGGGATAAACAGATATTCACAGATTTATGCAAACTTGTTTTTTAAACATTTTCGTTAACACTTGGCGATAGTTTTAGACCTAGAAATAGATTAAATAAAGGAAAATATATGTTTTTCCACTGGTTGAAAATAGCAAAACATAAATTCAAAAACGATTTAAGTAATCAAACGTTAATCGAAATGTGTGTGTGTGTATGGCCTGGGGGGTGGGAGATATTTTCACGTGTAAAGAACTTTGTCATGTTTACAAATGAAGAGTAAATGTAAATGCTTGCTCTATGAACAATAATGAAAAGAATCATTCTCTAACTTTAACTTAAAACATTTTGCAAGCAGCGGAAGATGTAATAAAGTAAAACCCAACTGAACTGCGCCAATAAATCAACAAAAGTAATACATTCCTCAATTTCACAAAACATTTTTAATCAAGACCGAGATTCATTTCTAATTTCACAGTCTCTTTAGTTTTGCAAAATAAAATTTAATTCTTACGTTCTCAGTAATGACTTTTGATGTCACAATGAATGAATTTCATCCAGCGAGTTCTGGAAAGCATACATTCTCCCGTCCTCCAAACCAGCTTCACATTCTTTTTATTCCTTCGTCAAACTAACTCCACCCCCCTTTCCCGAAACTTTCCCCTGTCAGTCATACTTTAATCTATTTCCATTCCAACAAATGCTTCAAAACTTCACGAGCCTCGAGAAAAGATCTTTAAAACTTTTGAAATAAACTGAAATCCGACTCGGAGAAATGGTGTTGCGAATTAGCTCCCGAGAAAATTGAGTCTCTCCTGCTTTGCAAAGATAAACAAAAGACTCTTCCACTCGAATGCGCGCTCCTACAAACAGCAAACAAAATCATCTCATTTTTCATGAATGAAATAACCGCTTTTGTGATGGTTTGCGAAAGCCCCCAAAGTACATAGACGGGTTATAAATTACGAAATTGCATAATCGGCTTCGGTATTTGCTTCGATTCGCGTTTTTTCGAAAAGCGGCAGTGTTTAATGAGAAAAATGTATTTTATCATTATCATCCAGCAATACAATATGTGATACTGTTTAAAAGTATAATTTTTACTACTGTCCGCTATAACTTTCACAAAGTTAAAATATATTTTTGAAAAATTAATTAATTTGAATTTTGACATCTTGAATTCAAATTATGTTTTTCGCAATCACATATTTTTTGCGTGTGGTGCAGACATGTGTGTGGGTATGCGTGTATGTAGGCGTGTGTGTTTGAGTCTGTGTGCAGGCATGTGTGTGTATGTGTGTAGATGTTTGTGTCTGTGTGCAGGCTTGTGTGTATGTGTCTGTGGGTATGTGTGTGTGAGTGTGTGTAGGTGTATGTGTGTATGTATATATGCGTGTAGGATATGGACGCAACCTGGAGGCTGTTTTCGCTAGAGGAGCAGCATCGTGAGGCCGGTCGACGGTGGTGCTGCAGAGGGAGGCGGGGGGGGGGGCGGGAATAAAATCAGCGTTACGCCAAAAACAGTCAAGTGAGAACAATAAGCAATCGTGATTGCTCAATAATACGCATACGTAACATTTATCAATAGTTCTATTAGTCAGCTTCATATTATTAGGGAGGGCATACCTCCAAGTGACTCTGAAATATTCAGGATTATAGTGTGAAGATGGATAGACAAGATGGCGGAAACTAATATAGACTGCCTTGGCCAGTCCTGGACTGCAGCGGCGAAGAAGTGTAATTAGACAATTAGTCATCGATACTTTTCTCGCCAAAGTAACAAAAATAAAACTTGATTCCTTCTCAAAAACCCCTAATTCATACTTTTGATACTGATTGTAAGTATTAATTGTAATTCTCAAAATATTGTTTTAATTTTATCCCTGAAAGTGTCCTATCTTCATTTAACACTAGTGGCCCCGCACGGCTTTGGCCGTAGTAGAAAATTAAAAGGTATTTTGGTTTGCCTGTATATTTAAAAATAATGCATGATGAATTTCTCGCCAATTGGCTTGCCCATGTTACGGTTCCACGTTATGATAACTTGGTAATTTACTCGTCAATCATATGATAATTTTGCTCGGGAAAATGTTCTTAAAATTGGAATGAAAAAGAACAAAATCGAATTTTCGAAAAATCGTTTCGAGGTGCACACTTCCATGCTAACAAACTAATTCTGTGCCAAATTTCATGAAAAGCGACCGAACGGTCTTGGCGCTATGCGCGTCACAGAGATCTTGACAGAGATCCTGATAGAGATCCGGACAGATTTCCAGACAGAGACTTTCAGCTTTATTATTAGTAAAGATATTCAAAAGCAGATGTTAGCTTTTAAAGAAACGCATATATTTCTTTTGAAGCGACGAAACAAAAGAAACTTCTTTAGCACAATTAATCTGAGAAGCACTTAGCGTCAAACGTTTAAACAACAATATCACTCAAAGAAACGGAAACATTCAGTCGATTTAGAGAAGATAATTGAAATAGCAACTGGGCTTAACATTCACACTTAGCATCAAAGCACAAATATACGAGCCAAAATATCAAGTTGAGAGCTGTTTTGCAATAGAATGCTTTAATTTTCTTAGTAGAGGTTATTCTTAAAGTAAATTTTAAATTATTAGTTATTTTTACTTTTTTTTCATACTTTTAACCTTTGTGAATAAAGTAATTCTAATCCAAGAAATTTTTTGGTGCAACTTAGCACGCTGTAATTTTGCATACATGCGTGGCAAACTTTGCCGTAAACTAATTTAGTCAATTTTGAGCACTCACGTGCGGTCTAGGGTGAATTTTCAGAAAAGTTCCTACAATTGAGCTGTAAGCTGTATTTATCGCTTAAGAGGCATGCTCCTTATGCCCTTGGATACGCACTTGTCCAATAACTATTCTTCATTGACGCTGATAAACAGAATTCAAAAAATTTCAGTTAAGATTTAAATCAGTGTAAATCAGTTATGGTAACAAAAATACTTTTTTTGAGCAATCACATTGCTTATTGTTCTCACTTGACGATTTTGATGTTCCTATGATTTTATTTATCTCCCCCCCCTCCGCCTCCCTCTACAGCACCACCGTCCCGGTCCCTCCCAATACTGCTCCTCTAGCGAAAACTGTCTCCAGGTTGCGTCCATATCCTACAAACACACACACGCATACATACACACACCTACACACACTTTTACATACACACACATACACACACTCATGCATACACACTCCTACACACACACTCATGCATACACACCTACTCACACACACTCATGCATGCACACCTACTCACACACACTCATGCATGCACACCTACTCACACTCATGCATGCACACTTACGCACACACTCATGCATGTACACCTACACACACACTCATGCATGTACACCTACACACACACTCATGCATGTACACCTACACACACACTCATGCGTGTACACCTACACACACACTCATGCGTGTACACCTACACACACACTCATGCATGTACACCTACACACACACTCATGCATGTACACCTACACACACACTCATGCATGTACACCTACACACACTCATGCATGTACACCTACACACACTCATGCATGTACACCTACACACACACTCATGCATGCACACCTACACACACACTCATACCTGACACAGACACACACATACGCGTACATACACATACCTATACACACACATACCCACACACTCACGCCTGCACACAGACACACACGCCTACATACATACATACATACACATACTCGTGATTGAGAAAAACATCATTTTAATTTAAGAAGTCAAAATTCATTTTTTTAAAACACTTATCTTCTTTTCATGAAATACTAACAGTATATCACATCCCTTCACATTTAAATGCCGCGAAAACGACACGCTAACAACATTATCTAAATAACAAACACCATACACACAAAAAACAACTCTTTTAAACAAAAGAAAATCCCTCTTCGGATATTATGGCGAATTAAATATCTGATATCGATCATCTTTTACTTTACGGGGGGAAAATGAGAGAGGGGGAGGTATCACGGCAGCTAAAGGACGAGAATCTGGAACGAGCATCAAAATAATAAATAGCTCTTTCCGTCCAAAATAGAAATAAGTTCCCCGTGAAATTGTACTCGAGTTATCTTTACAACCAGTTACCGTAATAAAATATCCAAATAAAAAAGGTCTTTGGAAGGTGGTGGACTGAAAAAAAGGGGGGAGTTTTTCAAGGGAAGCGATGAAGGGAGGAAAAAAATCCCTTATCACGGTTTGTTTGTTGATAAGATAGGTGCTGCTAGTTTACGCATTTTGGCAACGCTTCCCGTTATCAGTTTTTTTTTTTTTTTTTTTGATAGAAGGCTTCTTTGCATTGTTGGGATGGTTTGACAAAGGTCTTTTAACGCCTGAAAAAGCATTATTTCTACCAAAGTAGGTGACATGGAGGATTTTATCGTTTCAGTTTAATTTTGCCATTGAATTTTGTTGTCAACTACCACTATTTGTTGCCCTCTACTTTTTCACCTAAGAATGACTTTTGTTAAAATTACCATTGTTTGAGAAACATAAAATAGCATATTTATTTGATATCATACCAAAACCTGAAATGCAAAAGATTTCCTTTGTAAGAAAAAAATAATTTGTTAAGAATTGTACATTACAATACACCTGTACGTTATAACTGTATATCACGCATTGGCAATGATAAAGACTGACAACTAACCAAAAAATATTAATCTTCAGTGCTATGAAAAATAAGCTTTGTGAAAAAAGTAACTATTTATCATAGTTATTTATATTTTTATTTATTTTTTATACTTTTAATTACTTCCTTATTTGCCTATTATTTATTTAAATTCTGTTCACCACATTAACACTAAAATCTGTACTAAACAGTCACAAACGAATAGAGGGTTATTTTAAATCTGAAAAAAAAAAGGATGTAAGGTTTACTATACGCAGAAAACCTAACGTATAAAGGAAGAAATTTAAATGAACGAACCTTAATAATGGAATATTTTACCGCATAGCATTATGATTGAAGTACATGGTCCTAAACACTCCCAAAACCAGTGAGGAGACGGAAATACTCAACTTTGAATGATAATCAATTTGTGCTTTAAAATTGCGATAAAAATTTTCCCAAAAAATGATGACTGATTTCTAATTTGTACTTAATATGTTTAAGAAGTTTCGTTTAACCCATAGGGAAACAATGAAACAATATTTTCATTTAAAAGTGTATCCATAAAAGTAGATATTTGTCTAATTGCACTAAACAATGTCTATTTTATGAGAAATTAGAATTATTCTTCTAAACTCAATACGAACTATCGATGTAGAAAAAAACTGTGTGGTACAAACACAAAATAGAAATGAAACTTTTCTTTTCCCGCATTCTAATCAGTCATTTCACACCTTTTCTCTCACGACACGCTGTTGTTCTTTCTGCACCTAAGTTAGACATATTCACAACAAATTTGCATATTTTAATGAAGAAAACGTAGTTAAGACCAAGAAAATTAAACAATATCCTAAGTTCGCATCATTATTGTTGCCAAAAGCAATGAAAAATAATTGTAAATATAAAGTAATTTTTGTTAATAAAATTTGAAAAACTAATTTGAGGTTGAACTTAAGCTATGTGGATTGCACTTTTGAAGAGCTGACTTGACTTGAATCAAATAAATCTTTAAAAGCCTACATTATTTGAAAAGTTCAAGCTGTACAAAATCCAAATATATGTTTGCTTCTTTTCAGCTTTGAAGTAAATTTGTTAAATTTTATTAACAAAACTAACTTTTTGGTAATCTCATTTTTCATTGTTTTTTGGCAACAATCAAAAATTAACTACGTCACTTCCGCCCCACAAAAAGGTTGAGAAACAGAATTTCAAAGCCATCGCATAAACAGTTTCATTTTAAACACTTGTTTCTATTACAGATAATGAAATTCAGCAGTTAAAACAATTGCTATGAGTAAAAGTTCGCGTTTTTTATGTGAACTATCTAGTGCTAATCATAACAATCTCTTGCTCGGTTTAAAATAGATATTGCATTCATTTACAACAAAGAGCGTGTAATAAATGAACAAACAAATAGGGCTTTTTTACATGCGAGTAGACCTATAACTACAATGCTAAGAAGATAAAGCCTGAAATATCTAGTAAATACTCCACTGAGAATGCAGTGTTCTTGAATTCAAGAGTGACACTGTTGAGAATGATAACAACCCTCCCGAAAACCCATCATTTTAATCTTCTCCTCAAAAGCAGCTCGACCGCCAACGATAAATCACCATCTGGAAAACAGAAGTCCTGTCGAGTTCTGGAATCAGAAGACTGGAGCTCGCGCAAGACTTGAAAAACATACACATTTATTTGACATACAGAAAAAGCCTCTACTGTCCGTGGAATGAATCACATTCCACTCTCTCTCTCTCGACTTTCTCAAAAGGATATATTTCGTTAAATCTATCTGCTTTCGCCATTCATCACAAAGTTTAAGACTCCCCTACCTGAAAGTGCTGGGAATCGATAAGAAACCCATTTATATAAAGATTGTCAACGGAAAAAAGGTCGTTCGCAATTTCGGCGTTGGAAACTTTTCAAGCGCGGTTTAAAAGAAAACAAGTGAGAGCCGACTGCCAAAAAGCTTTATTACTGTAAAACTTGGCAGCTGTGTTACATTAAAACACGATTTAGAGATTTTGCAGAAAATTTTATGAAATAGCTTAGCTAAAGTTTCAAATGTATAAAAATACGTGTGTTCTTTAAAATGACGTCGCATCTATTTTGCTAAGAAAATCCTCCATTAAAAACCAGAGACAGACCTGAACCCCTCTGGTATAAACAAAAGACTACAAGCACGTTTTATACGTCGAAAATTACGATATATTTATTTTTTAAACTCTAGGAAGCTCCCCCCCCCCTGCTCCCTGCCGCTCACCAACCCCCGAAGATTCCTTCGCAATCTTATTTGGTTCGCGAAGATCTAAAGTGCCTGTTAAGACGAATCAGTCACAATACGCGTTACGTTCAGAACAAAATACAAATCAAGCTCCTCCCGTAGAAAATAGAGTTTTAGTAAAACACTCATTAAACATAGAAAAATATTGAAATCCCACTCCAACCGAAAGACAAAAAGAATTTAATAAAAAATACGTGTAACAAAATTGTTTTTAAAGAAACGCTTCAGAGAACTACCCCCCCCCCCCCCCCCCCAGGGTGTCCAAACTAACTTGTGCCGAATTTTACAGCTCATTGGTCTCCTGAACATAGCAAAATGGTCGTTTTGTATGTTTGAAAAATCTGCTTTAAATTCGTGGTCTCCAGTAATATATTTTACTCTTCATCTCCGGTCTTGAATTGAGTTCAGCCAAGAACTTTTCACTAAAATAGAAACCCTTATATCTTGCTGTTCTAACTAATTGAGAAAATTGGGACAAGCTTTATCTGGCGCAGGAACAAAATCTATGTCGAATGACAAAGAGTGTTAAGGTTAGTGAAGAATTTTTCGTCCCTTTAAATAAGCAAAGCTTGAAGTTTAAGCTAAAAAAATTAATTACAAAAAAACTAATTCGAAATTCAAAAAATAAAACCCCAAGTGCAAACCACCGGGGCTCAAAGTAATTTTGTACTAAATGTCATGACTGTAGCGGCTATGGGGTCTTCTAGACGTAGATCCACCACAGACTTCCTTTCACAATATTTTGGCTTTACTTTTTTTAATATAAAGAGATTAAACAAGGCACGAATGATTACTACAAAATAGTTATTTTTTATCGTCTGTGTACCTCAACAAAAGGCCTGTAAATATCAATTGCAAAAAAAAAAACAAAACAAAAATTTTGCTTCGTCAAAAATAATTTTGTTCAGCAAATCTTTGATGAATTATAAAATGGCAAATTATAAAAAAAATAATCTTCTTCCCGAAATTATTTTTTCTAAACAATATTTTTGAAGCATGAAAGCACGTGTGGTGTTTTATGAAGATTTTCTTCTTTTATACACCGTGATAAAACATCCTAAATTACTTCTCATAGGATAAATTTCATCTTAAATTAATAGCACCTGATTGCAAACAAAGCACGAAAACTGCTTAGAGTAAACTGTACTGAAATACATTAACAACATAATGAGTTTCTAACCAACTGAGAATAAAGAAGATCTACTGTGAGAAAACAAATCACAGTGAGTTATGTTAAGGTACATAATGAATTTCTAGGCGACGTGCAAGATGAGATATTTTTAAAGAAAAGATTTCAGAATAAAATAGTAATCTAAATGAATTTTTAGACACTCAATTAAATAGTTCGCATGTCAGATATCTTTAAGAATGCAAGCGAAAAATCTTGATCTATTTATTCAACGGTCAAATTTTTATTAATTAATTTTTTGAAACAAATAAGTGAAACAAAAAAAAAATCTACCTCATCCAAGAAACGATATCGCTATTAATTAATCTTTCTTTTTCAATGACGAATCAAAAGACTTAAAACGGACAAAGGGCCCTTTTTAGTCAACTGTTTTCTACCGAAGAATCAAAATAATTGTACTAGCCAAATATGTTAGGCCCATTTCAAAGTCTTGTAGACGCTAGTCAAGTAGATTTGTTTCCACTTCGCCTTAGTCATTTCGTTCAGGGGTACACATGAGCAATTGTATTAAACATTTGAAATCAAAAAATACCTAAATGTTACCTAAATAAGTACTTCACTTAACATCAGTAGACCTCAATTAATATTTAAAATGTTGATACCAAAAACTTTATCATTTTATAATAACGAAAAAATATTTTTGATAAATCAAAAAATATTACAACACTAGAGGACTCGGACCCATGCTCGCTTCGCTTGTTAAGTCCCGTTATCCCCCTGTGGTAAATCAATGCGTGGCCACTTAAGTTTAGAAGGGTTAGACAGGGCGGAATGACTTTCCGCAGATGTCCTGCATCCAAAGGTACCAGTATTGACCCGGTAGACATTGACAGTTGGAGGAGATAGGGTTACAGACACACACACACATGCTCACGCAATCACACAGACAAACACACACAGGTTAAATAAGCAAATTTTAAAATGACTTGCATTATCATTTTCCTTGATATTTAGAGCAGCTTATTTTTTGACTGGAAGCAAATATGCGTAAGAACATAGTTGAAATATTTCTAAATAGGTATCGCTGAAAACTGAAAATATACCACTAGCTGCGTGCCCGGCGTTGCACGGGCTCCCCCAAAAAATGAAAGAAATGTTTAGTTGATGTTTTTTAGCCCTCTGACATCAGTTGCTAATGCGTTAAGGAATAAATAAATGCGCGTAATGCAAATTTTGAAAAACACCAGTAAAACATATTTTTGGTAAAAACCTCATTAACGCTAATAATAGTTATGAAATATACAAATTATGAGTATTTTCAATTAGCACAAAAGATGAAAATACATGTATTATCAACTATAAACTGTGTTTACGTTAAACTGAATTACATCTGATAGACTATATCTGAAATAATTATGGAAAACAACCATCAGCTTTTTACATAAAATGACACATATTGAGTATTTGATTACGTGAAAGCAATGCATAAAGACTTAAAAAATACCAATATGCAGTAATTTAATACCAAGTCATCAGATTCCAACTAAGCTTTAGTTAAAATCATTAAAGGCAAACTTTTTGTGTAACTAAGTTCATTTAAAGAAATCCAAACAATCTTAATTTAACGCGTTCTTTTCACTGTGCAAAATGTATTTCAAAAGTAAAAACAGGAAGGAAAAATAGAGTTATTATAATTCTCGAAAACTCACCCATGTGACGGGAAAAAGTTTAAGAAAATAAACATAATTAGTCACACATTCTAAATTTACCAAAATATGAGACTGGTAATGATAAACTTACACTATAATAAATAAACTTAACTGAAGAAATAACTTTCCTTTGCTGAAAAGAGTTAAAACGTAGACTGTAGAAAATAAAAAAGGGCACACGATAAATAAAGGTTATGTACAAATAGAGCAACCTATTAACCCCGTTGGTTGTTTTGATGGCATCAGTCCCAATTGTTAAAATGTTATTTATTAATACAAATGTAAAATGGCAACAGAAAGAAATAAATATCATTGCTTAGAATAAAAGAGAAACAAGGCAATTTTTTACAATAAACTTCTAAACAAAAAAAATGTTTTAAAGAGCAGTTTTAGGATATATACCTCAGACTAAAATATAAATTAAACTAATTTAAAATAAAATTCTAGATGCGAACGTTGTTTTTAAGATTTGGACAGCTGCCAAAAAATTCTCTTTTGAAACAGTTATTAGAATTTTATTTGCTCACCCATATGGGACATTCCACGGTATTTTTGACATTACGTAGCGTCCGTAACGTGACCTTTTTTTGCAGTAACTTTTTAATTTACCGTTTGATTTGCAAATTATTTTAATTTGAGCTGGTGTGTTGGTAGGAAAAGATCAAAATAAAATAATATGCTAATCAAACAGTAAGTTAAAAAGTTATGGTAAAAAAGGTCACGTTACGGACTCTACATAAATGTCAAAAATACCGTGGAATGCCCCATATGCAAAATGGTACCAGGAAAGAAATAAAAATTCCTGAATAACATAATGTTAATTAACGTTTTAATTAATATCTCCGCTAATCAAAGTCATACAATTACGAAATTGGTCCTATTGTTTTCTTTGGAAAATTTCGAATTGATTGGTACCCGGTTTGACTCTCGACTCGCAGTGATTCTCGAGAAGTTCAATCTTCATATGGAGAGACAGACAGACGGACGGACGCGAACAGATTTTAATAGTATGGATTTCATTTTGCCTCTCAATCCCCTACATAACTTATAAAACTTCACTATTGATTTGCACATTTGTTGAACATAGTATTGCGCTTTTCAGAACATCTTTTCATTATCATTATTGCAAAAAGAAAACAAAATCTCGAGTGCTGAAATCTCGATATATCATCATCAGCTACAAGGAGACCAACAACTCTTTTGAAACCAACTTGCTTTATTTGCACTGACTGCTGCGAGCTCACCTAGCGTAAGCATCAACAGATCAACTCCTCAGCTGCTACCGAAAAAGAATTAACTTAAGGATAAGGACAAAGTGATTCGTGGTTGCGTTGTTAATTTTAAGTGGCTCTGACGTCGAATCACACATTTCTGTTTCCGTAAAATTTCCGAGTGATGCTTCTCTGGTTGTGGAAGCTTTTCTCCTCGCAATAAAATCACGAAAATATCGAGAAGTAATCATCAAAGTTATCGGAAATATTTTAAATATTTATTTTAAAAGAGAGTTTAATTTCTTGAAGGTCTCTAATTTACCGTCACTTTAATGTTTGAGCAGAACATGCTAATTTCATCAGAATGGAAGCATCGATATTTGAGATTGCAAGCTGTAACTACGTTGAAAAATGTTTATAAATTTGTTCTGCAAACCTCAATTTCGGAAATTAAATTGTTGAGAAAATGAAAAAGTATCTTGAATTAGTAAACGCATTTTAATGGGTCATCAAGATATTTGATTATGAATCCTAAAAGCAGCAATTCGGATATGAGGAGATAGCATTTCCGGGCTTATTGGTCGTGGTCTAATTGGAGTAGAAATTCCAGACGTTTCGGCTTGCTTTGCTGCTGCCATCATGGCTGCAGCAAAGCAAGCCGAAACGTCTGGAATTTCTACTCCAATTAGACCACGGCCAATAAGCCCGGAAATGTTATGTCCTCATATTGACGCCGGCCGTGAAAGCCTTAAACAGTATTTAGCAATTCGGATGTTTCAGTTTTATATTTTTCTTTTTTTAATATCATTAAATTTTTAAAAATGAAAACAGAAACAACGCCCTATTGTTTTAACAACTTAATTTTTTTGTCTACGGCAACATTGTATTGCGTATGAGTTCAACTATTCATGAGACAATCTGACTTAATATTATAAAATGCTTAAACAGAAGACAGAACAGAAAAATATTTCTGTCCTCGATCACCCTCAATAGTCGCCTGATCTATCATCATGTGACTATTTTCTGTTCCCGAAACAGAAAATTGCAATTAAAAGAGCTTTTTAATATGATGTCCCAGCTATTCAAGCAGCCTTGACGCAGATGCGAAAAAAAACAATCTCAAACCCGAATTTAAAAGGTATAGATACATTGGTTGACCGTTCGAAACGTTGCTTTGCGTTAAATGGATTCTATTTCTAATTAAACATTAGCTTTATAAAACGCTTTTTTTAATCTATTGCAAAAAGTTCGCTTATTTTTAAATCACGCTACGTAAATTTAAAAAATAAATAAATATATACTGTATTATTTGCAAAGAACGACGACTAAAAAACAGTTCAACCCTGTCATTTATTGGTTTCTCAGGAATCTTCTATTATCGAAAGACAATCCCCTTGGATTGCTCAGTAAATAAAATATTCCGCACCAGATGACTACGGCAAACTCTTACTTCAGGAAGATTGGATAATTATGGGTTGTTCTAGAGACGTAATTCGGCCATCGGGAATACAAATCTTGTTCTCTGTTAATGGTTTTCTGGCCGAAGTGGATTTTGCACTTCCAGGAAACAGTTTAAACTTCTCGGAGCATTTCTTATCAAAAAATATGTGCCTCGGAATGTTTCCTGTTTACTCTGTTTGGGAATTAGATATATAAGATGAAAAACCAATGCTGTTGGGAAGAAATATAATATTTCTCGTGGATATTGGTACGTGTATTATTTACACGTAAACATGAAAATAGAGAGAAAGAGTAGATACATACAGTAAAACCTCCATTAAGGGACACCTCCGAATAAGGGACACCTCTATTTAAGGGACATTTTTTCTGGTCCCTGTCCTTTTGAATAGGGACTTCCATGTATTTACCTCTAATAAAGGGACACTCTGTTTAAGGGACAGTCACAATGCGAAAAAAAAATGCAAGAAATAATGTATAAGCACATAAGAAATAGTGAATTTACTGGAATTCAAGTTTCACTTTTCCTCTAAAAATTAATTGAGGTAAGTTTGACTTAAACATATGTGAAAGAAACAAGTAATGCATTGTAAAAAAAATAAATAAATCTGAAATTAACATGCATAATTTGCTCTCTCGACAATTTATTCAAGTAGGTTCCCGGCCGACGAAGAGTGCACAGCAACTAATTAGTTTTGCTTATAAAACTTTAAACTTAAACTTTTTATTTTGAACATAAATTGTAATTCACATAGTATTACATTGTAAATTACATAACATAAAGCAAATGCATGTGATGAATTACTTCAAAATTATTTCTGTACGATACAAAACTTTGCCACTACAAATATTTTATTTAATTTTAATTAATAAAAAAATATAAATTTAGAAATTTGAATAATTATGAATTTTATTTAACATAATGAGACATTTTCAGTATTTAATCTTAAGTGTTAATAATTAATGTTTATTGTGATATTATACTACTAAGTACACAACATGCATCAATTCATCCACCTCGGAATAAAGACCACCTCTATCTAAGGGACAAAATATCTGGTCCTCTTAGTGTCCCTTGTTGAGAGGTTCTACTGTAGATATGTATATTCAGAGATACCACTAGAGTTTTTCCTAAGCGAAAAAAACCTGATTTTTCAGAGGAATGAAGGAGAAAAATATACGAAAGCAGTGAAAACAGTAGTAGAGATCAATACACTAAAATGTTGACATTCTGAAAATTAAATGGAAGAGGGTTGGAAAAGGAGTCACACATCGTCGCCTCAGAAGCAACAATAAAATATCTTAGTGCTATTTCTGGGATTAGATATCTTACTGTTGTTCTGAGGCGACGATATACTGATTTGAATTTAACATTTAGAACGTTTCACACTTTTCGCACAAAAATAAACATGTAAATAATATTTTTAATTTCCAATTGCTTCTTGCTGTTGTCTACAGTACAAAATACATAGGATAAAACACTAAAACAAATTCAGAAACGTTCCTAAAAAATAATGGGCAACTGATGTGCCCAATTTCTGCCAGTAGCATATCACACAAAAAACAGGAATCTTTTCCGCTGAAAGCCTCAAACTTTCCTGAAATTAACCTGGAATCTTTCTAAATAATACAGAAACCTACCTGGTTAAAGCCCGTCATGTGTCTGGAACCTTCAGAAAAAAAAAATTTAGTAGGGTTTGCGTAATAGTTATGTTCCTTCTTGATTTACCAGGTAGGCTCCAAAAGCATAATTGCAATCACGACCGAATCTAAGACAGAACTGAAAGTAAGTACCTATTCTTGTAAAGCTGGCTGCGGAGCCCAGAGACTTATTCGCTCTCAATGGGAGCTTAGTCATTCTGGACGGGCCGTAGTCGATTTCTAGCCGATAAGATTCATAAACATTCTCAACTAATCTTGGGTAGCTAAAAATATTTTTCACAGCAGTGAGAAAACTGCATGCATGCAACTTTTAGTAATTCGGGGAGCATTTTGACACATATACTTAATTTTCACAGGAAATTGGTGAAAACCTGTGAAATCCCGAGACGTTCCACGGAATTAATCAGTGACGTTCGGGAATTCTTTTACTGTGAATTACTCTTGTACGGGTGTTAAAAATATCTCAGAAATAACTCATACCAAAGAAATTGGTGGAAGACCAAATAGGGTAACGGCAGCAGTAACAGACATCCTTAAGCCATCGCTCTCAGGTTAATATGAATTAAAATTGTTACGTTACTAATAATTTTATGAATATATAAAATAAAGGAATATTATATTACTTTGTTATATTAATGATGTATTAATACATCATAAAAATATAGTACATAACTTTTTGTTTTTTAATATTAAATGAACAATATTAATATGATTAATATAATTTTTATAGTGAAAATATACCGTAGTTGAAACTATAAATATTGAAACTATCAAAATATCATACTTTCAAAACAAATATCGGATATATATCGTGATCCAATGCATTCGGAAAGGCTGAATTAAGAGCTGAGTTCATTTTGTTGGTTCCGGAAACACTTCTCTCCCCCCCCCCCTCCTCCCCTCCCGAATAATCATAACATTGAGCTTTTCTCCCAGTCCTTTTTACTGACAAAGATTGCAAGCAGTTCGACTCTTTTTGACTATTTACTTTAAATTATAAATTTTTATCGTCAAATTAGTTCACTTTTATCATAAAAATAACAATATGAAACTGATTTTAGTTAATTAACTGAAACTTACTTTTCCATATATCTATAATTATTTACTCTTTTTTCATTTCGTAATATATTTACTCAGAGGTAAACATATTTTAGAACAGATATTCTTAAGATACTTCTTTATCATTAATAGAATAGTGTAGTTCCGCGCTCAATGATACACTCTTGATGGCACACTTAGTGGATCGAATTGGAATCACAAGATCAGAAGACCTTGATAAATTTTCCATTAGTGATATCCTACTGATAAATATGGCAGATTTTCGTTTTGAAAGATTTTTATAGATTAAATCTTATTTTTTATTGATTTTTTTAAAATTTAGTAACAAAATATCATACAATATTCAATAAATATCATACAACATTATCATCAACAATAAATATCATCAATAAATATCATACAATAGTATTCGAATTATAAATGCAACGTTAACGCACTGCGCTATATTGCAGTTAAATTCTGAAAGTAAGTTTCGAATATTTTTATGGGGTTCCCATCGCTTAACAAACATTTTACATAGACAAACTACGTGTTTTTTCTTTCTTTTTTATGTGTTATAAATACGTTAAGAAAAGGGTGTTAATAAACAGTATTTTATACAAAAGCAAATAATCCAAACCGCAAAAAGCTTTTCTCTTTCTCGTATAACTCCAGAAGTTTTGTCATTCGCATAAAATTCGTCGAAAATTATTCCAAAAATAATGTTAAAACACATGGACGTATTGAATAAATCCCTACAGGAAAATTTATAGGAAATGGAAATGCCTTAAATATGCGGACATTAAACACTCCTTTCGTGAAAACGTCGAGATAAAAATAAAAAAAAAATGACCCAGGCTTGGTGCATTTTAGACACCTTCTTTCTAAGGAACATAAAACTCGCGCGTTGTATCTCCGCTTGTTGTCAATTAGTGCATCATAAAGGAACAGCTGTTTTGGAAGATTGTCACACATGCTTTAACAGTTGCTCCGGCCACAGGAGAAAAAAAGATATCTTATCTGAAGTTAATATTCTGAAGCAAGTTCTTCTTTTAGAGATGACTGCCTAATGACAGTAGAATATTTCACTCGTCGACTTTCTTAAGAAATGGTGAAAGATTCTAAAGTTGAACTTTCGAGCTGAAATGGGATTTTTTTTTTATTTGGAACATATTCCATTTAATCATACGACTTACGTGGTATTTGAATATTACACGATAGTTCAAATAATCAGCAACCCAACGTTATAAAGCACAAAAACTGCAAAATATTGCAGACACGTGTTTCGGTGTTATAAGGAACACCTTTTTCAATGCAAAGAAGTGTGAGCTTCTGGATGAAACGCCATCCGAGAAAAGCAACGCGGTGGAACAGGAGATAGTATAAATATCAAAAAATAGAAATTAAACAAAACAAAAAAGATAAAATGACACCTGGAGGCAGAATTTATTATATAATTGCATCAGGAAAACACCGTTAAGAAAGAAATTTTCCAAGAAAACCCATAAACAATGCAAAAAGTCAAAAAATGAAACCACTCTGGGTTTTCTTGGAAAATTTATTACTTAAAGATGTTTTCCTGATGGAATTATATAATAAATTTTGCCTCCAGGTGTCATTTTATCTTTTTTGTTTTGTTTGATTTCTAGTTTTTGATATTTATACTATCTCCTGTTCCACCGTGTTGCTTTTCTCGGATGACTTTTCATCCAGAAGCTCACACTTCTTTGCATTGAAAAAGGTGTTCCTTGTAACACCGAAACACGTGTCTGCAATATATTGCAATTTTTGTGCTTTATGACGTTGGATTACTGATTATTTGAACTTTCAACTCATAAATACCTTAAGAGGTATTTATTCGTTATTACACAATAGTGTTTGAATTATAAATGCAACGTTATCGCACTGCGCAATATGCAGTTAAATTCTGAAAGTAAGTTTAGAATATTTTTATGGGTTGACATCGCGTAAGAAACATTTTACACAAACAAACCACGTTGTGTTTGTGCGGGTTTTTTTTTTTTTTTTTTTCCAACTTTAAAAAAAAAATTATCATTTCTTACAAAGATACTTTTTTGTTTCAAAATTGTGTAAATATAAAAGTTTTAAGTAATTATTAATGAATTTTGTTTCATATATATTTACCAGACACAGATCTAGACTATATAAATGCAGACATGACAGCTTAATCAGACGAAATTAAGCTAAGAATGCTACATTAAGTAGATAATTACAAAGCAAACTATTGGTTTCCAATAACTAGCCGAAGTCGCTTTTAATTAAGAATAACAAAGCGTTTATTGGTAGATTCTTATCATAACTAGCAATAGACGTAAAATATGTCAAACATGAAAATGCTTTTTTGTGTTATTCCTGACTTAGTTTTTGAGGAATGGACTCATTTATTCAATCATGACAAATGTTGATTAGCTTTATTATAAGGGAAAGATAACAATCTCTTGCCTAGAAAAACTTTCTGATAATCACTGTTGTAAAATAATTTCCAATATCACCTGTTTACTGATGCACATATTCATATTTAGGTCAGCATTTGTCAGCATTGCAACCAATTTGTTTGCGCGTGCATAAATTCTTATTTAAAAGATCATTTGCACTGGAGGTAGTCTTTTTACTTGCAAACATACACGCGCATACAATCGAATATTTGCATAAGCGGGCATAACAGAAAAAGACCAGCTTCTTTTTCAATAGTAACTCAAAATGAAATCAATTTCATTTTAACTGGTTTTTGCGATATCGACTTAGGAATAAAAACAGTCAAATCATAATAAGCATGCTTTTACACTAAAGCTGAAGCACAATAGCCGACGAAAAGCATAAAAATGAAAAATCTGCAGTTGCTATCCACCGTGTATATTGGCAGAATGTTTAAAAATTTGAGCTTCGGATCGTATCTTGCACAATGGGGTCGTTTCCAATATTTTAAAAGTTTTTTTTTTTTCTAAAACAACATGCTTAAAAACATAGGATCTAACCATTTTTGAAATAATTTGTTTAAATTGAATATTTTAAAAAAATTACTTAGATCGGTGATCTTTCATTGTTTACAATTCTTGCCTATAACAGCACAAATGATGAAATGCCATTCTGTGTTGCCATTCACAGAGCAAAATATTTAATTCGCATCTTTACTCCCGTGTATTGGCAACAATAGGGTTGATAGCAAGCGTAGAGCGCAATTTTAATTCGCTTTCTAATTATCATAACGTGGAAACACTATAGAAAGATGCGCCAAAGAGCATCATTTGCGACGTCATCAAGACCACGGCTTGTTTGAAAAATCGGGCATTTTAAAAAATTAATTAAAAAATAACTGTTGGGAAAATCAAAGAATTTTTTGGGTCCATGTTTTTTTTTTTTTGCTTATTCTATCAAATTCAGTGACTAAAAGTACCACTTTTGAAGCTCGAATTAAGGACCTTTTCACATAAAATTCTATTCACGTATTATCTGAATTTCTTTACAACTTTTTATCTCAACTCTTCTAAAAACTCTAAAAATGCTATTTGCGGAACATTGCGTGCGAATTAACTTTTTTTTTCTCTTTCGCGGATGAAGAAATTTGTATTTTGGATGACTAAACTGATATCTTGTCGCTTTAAACGTCTGCACGGAAAGTTTTCGTTAGAACTTTTGATTAATGATGAAAATGTGAAGTAAACAATGAAAGTAAAATGAATTTTTCTTTGCCTTGAACAAACCGTCAGCCATTTTTTCTTTCTAAAGTAAACAGCTACAAATAAAATTACCGTTAGCGAATGCTGCTGCTCGAAATTTTTTTTCACTCACCAACTCAATTTAGAACCTCATTCTCGACATTTTTATGAAGAAGATTTAATTTTTCGCAAAACCTTTCAAGCTTTAATCATTAAATTGATGTTCTACTAATTTTGTTTAGTTTGAAAACTAGTTTAACTTTTTATGAAGTAAGTTAAACCGAAAAAAACTTTTGATTCAAATTTGAAGTACGATACAAAAAGCAGTACTTAATTAAAAAACACATACTTAATAAATTTGTGCTTTAAAAGTTCTAACTATATGTATATATATACAGTTAAATAACGTTACAGCGAACTTCATGGGACCGCAAATATATTTCGTTGTAACGGGGTTTCCCTGCAATTTATATATATATATATATATATATATATATATATATATATATATATTATTTTTCAATGGAGATTATTTCCTTAAATATAAGTTAGGGGACCTAGAACCCGTATAAAAAGTTAAATTTTGTATTTTTGAGCAATCACGATTGCTTATTGTTCTCATTTGACCGTTTTTGATGTTCCGTGCCTTTTTCAACTTGGACCAGGTGCGTCTGCAGCACCACCGCCCACCGTCCTCTGCAGGCGGCGCGGAGCGGCTGCTCCGGTCCTGAGCTATCCGCTTCTTTTGGTCGGAGGCGTCCATGTTCTACACGCACGCTCACACACATACACACACACACGCCTACGTACATACACACAGGTCTACGCACACACACAAGCCTTATAGCCTATACACTTACACACACAACTATGCACACGTAACCGCCCAGGAGAAGAGGCAGGTTTGGGGGGGACAGGAGCTGTTTTTAGAAACAATAACTCCAATGAGTAGGGTCCTGTCTCAGTTCATGATTGCGAAAAACATAATTTGAATTCATAATTTCAGAATTCAAATTAATTTTATTTAACTTTTATTTTCATTTTAAACTTTCAATATCTTAACTCTGCATCTGATTTCGAACGTTTTTGCAATTTGAAGTATATATCTAGGCCTAACGTTTGCGAAAATCAAGGTCTTACAGGATAAAACGGAACACCTTATGTATATATATATATATATATATATATATATAAGGGTGGTCCTTATTTTTGAAGTTACAGATAATTTACGCGACGCTCCCTCAATTTGTTCTATTGTACAAATAAATAACTCTTGCAAAATTTTAAGTAAATCGATGAATATTAACACGTGCTCCAAGGGCCCCCTTCTTTGAGTTTCGAAGAAAAAATTGCGGATTTTCTCATTTTTATGTAAAAATATTCTAACGTTTTATATTTAAAGTAATTTTGAACCTCAATAGGTGCTACTACTTATAGACCGACCATTCTCTCACTTTCATTCTGTAAAATTTAACATGTTACAGAGAATAAAATGTACACCAATGGCCTTGGGTCAAGCGTACCGCTCTTCTGCGCTTGTTCCAACCAACGTGGCAGGGGAACGTTTCTTACCATCAAGATGGACACAAGGGATTCTACAGGGCATTAATGAATGACCTAGGCCATAATTGAACGAACTTTGACAACAACAAATTGCCTCCTCCATGCTTTGGGGGTGTTGATTTAAATTCCCTGTGTGTGTAATAGGTGTGGCAAATAGAGTCGCAAGGTTTCAATAATATAAATATAAGTAATTGCAATTATCTTTTAATTTGCTCTTCTTTAGTTATAAATATACCTTAAAGCTTATGCAATTTTTAATTTTTAAAATATAAATTTCGAAAAATCTTCGATTACTTCTAATATAAAAATATACAGTATTTTCCATAGCTAAAATATAAATTTAAAAAAAAAAAACCAGATCGGAACAATGTAGAAATCTACTTTAAATTAATTTTTTTCTATTTCAGTACATAGTTCTTTATTATCATCAAATCCTTGCGATTCACAAGATTTAGAACCCGAAATGGGTATCTATCCTAACCCGTTGAACTTTTGTTTTCTACAGCTGGTCTACCACAATGCAAAAAAGCTTGACAACTATTAATATCTGCTCGCCTTTCATCACTGCTAGACCAATGCCATATTAAGGATAAAGATGTTGTTCATTTATTTACAGCCCATGTAGATGCAGTAAATTTAAATCCAAATGACCTAGTGATCAATCGTACATTCCTTAAGAGAGCAAAAGAAAATCTTCGAGAGGTAAAATTAAATTTCATGAATTTAAATTTAGATTTTGTAGTTATTCACTGGAATACAAAGCTACATCCCGATGTAACTGGAAAAAGAACGCCGACAGGATTACCGTGATAGCTTCAGGTCCTAATATTGAACAGCTACTCGGAATTGCTTAATATTTCTTCAGTTGTATATGATATCTTAGATGATAGCTCTTTATTGCTAACTGTTCTAGCTGTAGTGTTTGATACAATGACTTGCAATACCAACCATATAAATTGTGTATGCAATTTTTTAGAGCAAAAACTGAACGGTGATATATTACATTTGGATTGCCATCATCATGCACTTGAAATCGTACTGCAGATTGTGTCCGTAAAGAAGTTCTTGCCTTTCTTAGTTCTAGATCAGATATTCAGTTATTTAAGTGCTTCAAAATTTTGTGGAAAGATCTCCATCATTCAGAACTTATAACATTTCAATGAAGTACACATACCACTTAAATTCAAAAAAGACGAAGTGAATGACATATTATTGTTCGTAAAAAGCGGAATTGAGAGAGATTACAGATAATTCTCATAACTTGTAATAATATTTCCTGGTGAATTTCCTCCTACAGGGATATGTTTTCTGCAACCTAGAGCTTATCCCTGAGCCACATGGGTGGCAAAAGGAATTTTTGTTTGAAAATTTATATATTTAGGAAACAATTTAAATTGACCTTACATTAAAAGAAAGCCCTTTAATGCTGTTTTACAAAGCTGTTTTACAATTAAATGCTGTATGAAGATATGGTTTTTCGCAGCAACCCAATCGAGACTCCTTTGAATAAAATAATATGTCTGAAAATCTATCAGCGTACAAAATGACGACAAACATGTGGCAGAAGCAGTGATAGGAAAATTCATAAATCTCTTATGGTATTTATGGGATAAACTAGTAGCTTTGTCCGTATTGGATGAAGGAATTAACTTTGAATGTAGGAAAAGACTAGTCCAAAAAATGCTTGTGATGAGGAAGACGTGTCTGACGACTGATTAACAAATTTCAGATATCAGTAGATGATTTAGAATACTTTCTTAGTAAAGATCTTTCTCTTTATAGAATCAATTACGAGTCAATAAAATTGTTTGATAAGTTGCAAATACTAAAAGATTTTTTCCTATTTGATCCGGATTCACGGCAAAATGTTTAAGCTATTTAAAGGGAAGAGAAATGGTTAAAATACTGAAAATTGTGAATGATACAACTGAAAGAGAAGCTTAATATTAATCGAAGAATTTCACAACTAATTTACCAAATATGAGTCACAAAGCAATTTATTTTATAGACCGTCCAAGACTATCGGAAAAAAATACACACTATTGAAATAAATTGAGAAAAGCGTACGATTAAGGAAAGTTTCTCAAGCATTATTTCATTCTTATTCAACTTAAAACCTTTAGATAATATAAATTAATTAAAAAGATCAATTTTATTGCTACGTCACTGTAAAAATATTTTGCAAACCTAGGAGAAACGATGTACTGGGTCTGAAGTCAAAACTCGAAGATTTGTGAGAAAATTATCAAAAGTGTTTAAGTTCAACGGCCTAGAGGCACGTGTTATTATTGACCGATCGAGTTCAAATTTTGTACACGTTACTTTTTATTATAGTGTCACAAAACTAGGGGGCGCCATTTGTTGAATTCCGAAAAAAAAATTCTCCTACATAAATAAGGACCACCCTAATATATATATATATATATATATATATATATATATATATATATATATATATATATATATATATACATATACACACAGTCCAGTCACATTAATGTGACCACCACATACTATCCACGTCAGATTTAAAAAACCAATCACAGAAGGCAGGTGGCAGCACAGTGCAGTTGAGCGTATATAAAGGGTGTGGGAGGGCTTCGGAAAACATTTCAATCGTTGGCGTAATGCAGAAACGAAGTGATTTATCCGACGTCCAAAAGGGCATGATCATTGGCTTTCGGGCCAATCGGGTGCCGCCGTGGTAAAAGTGTACCGTGCATGGCAAAATGGGACCGTCCAAAATCAGCGACGTGGCAAATGTGGTGCACCACGGGCCATAGATGACAGAGGCGAACGACGGTTGCGGGGATGCGTTCGGGCAGATAGACGGGCTACCGTTGAGCAACTGACCACCAAAATGAACCAAGGGGCTACCAAAAGTGTCTCCCAAACTACTATTCAGCGAACATTGCTGCGTCTGGGCCTCCGAAGCAGACGCTGGTTCGTGCACCTATGCTGACTGCTGTTCATCGACGACGAAGGCTAGAATTTGCACGCCAGTATAGCAGCTGGACGTCCACTGAGTGGCGACAGGTAGCGTTTTCAGATGAATCGCGTTTTATGCTCCATCGGACAGATGGACGTTGGCGTATAAGGCGTGAAACCTCTGAAAGGAACCACCCTGCAACCATTGCCGGAACGGTCCAAGCTGGAGGCGGGAGCATTATGGTCTAGGGAATGTTTTCCTGGCATTTTCTGCGTTCACTGATCATTGTGGAAGGCACGATGGATCAATACAAGTACGCATCTGTCCTTGCGGACCATGTCCACCCCTACATGCGCATTGTTTTTCCTCAGGATGATGGCATCTTCCAGCAGGACAATGCGAGGTGCCACACAGTTGCCAGTGTACGTGCGTGGTTCGAAGAGCACCAGGATGAGTTTACCGTCCTCCGCTGGCCAGCAAACTCACCTGACTTAAACCCAATCGAGCATCTGTGGGACCATCTCGATCGAGTTGTTCGCGCCATGGATCCTCAACCGCGTAATCTAGCGCAGCTGACCACGGCATTAGAGTGGGCATGGCTCGACACCCCAGAATACCTTCAAGGACCTAAGTGACTCTCTTCCTGCACGTCTCGCAGCAGTCCGCTCTGCGAAAGGTGGTTATTCCGGCTTTTGACAGATGGTCATATTAATGTAACTGGACTGTGTATATTAAAGCTTCTGTATTTTGAAATAACAATGATAATTTACTAAAGTAAATTCGTTTTATTAAAAACGTCCTCTAGCGGCTAAAACTTGAGCTTTTTTTAATTCACAACAAACAAATTCCCATCTCTGCATTTCGTGGCACACAAAAATTTCGTTCATTTCTGAGCAATCATTTCGTCGCTAGACAACTTTAAAGTAGGGTTTAATTATGGACACCCTGAATCTTCCTATTTGCAGGTTCTATTATTATTTCAATAATTCTATTATTCTGGTTCTATTATTCGACGTAAGATACAAAAAAAAAAAAGGTCGACGAAAAAAGGGGCACGTTTCAAGTGAAACAGGTTCTTATTTTAAATTATTTCAACGACGAAAATTCGTAAAAGATTAAACTTATGCACCTGTATTCTATATTAAAAAGCGGAAATAAAAAGATGTTCTGTGTCAAGCAAAAGAATTTCTTGTCGTAGCTTTTAGAGCATTACTTATTTAATAAGATATGAAGTGCACTCAGAAAATCGACTTCTTACTTCAAGGATGTTCAAAAGTGCGCTGCGCTTCTGAGCATTTCAGTTTCAGTAAAATCGAGTTTTGAAGATAGTTTTCAGTAGCAGGGCTCATAAATAATTTATGCAAAAAAAAAGATATTTCTTGACAATTCGATCCTGCTTTTCGCAAGCAGAAAAATAGAGGGCGCTGTCGTAATTGCTGAAAAGAATTCACAAAGAAGTATATTCTTCGGGCTGTTATAAATGAAATTTGAAAAGTTCTTAAACTGTTAAATAATGTCACATAAAGCTCTTTTCGTGTTTTTTTTTTTTTTTAAAATAAGGATCAGTAAAAGGAAAATGTTGTTTCTGACAGTAATTAAAGTTTCTCTAGTATTTTAAGCGCTTGGTTACAAAGCTGACACATCGTACAGAGTCAGAAAAAAGTTAATTGAATAAAATTGATTACTACATCGTTAATTAGATTCGAAATTATTAGATCTTATGCATTAGACTTACTTACATTCGAAAAAAAGTTTAAACGGGAGCTTGTTCGCATACAAAATTAGAAATGCAGCCTGAGTAAAAACTTTAAGACCAGGATAATTTTCTTTGAAAAAAGGAAAATGAAATTAAAGGGATTTTAATATTATTGTATTATTAATTATTAATGTTCATTGGTAAGAAATAACGCAACAGACAGGATTTGTAAAGCATGCAATAACCAGAAAAGCAGTGGTTTATTCAAAGTTAGTATTTCAGCTTGAGTAAAAACTTGAAGGCCACTAATATTTTTAAAAAACTGCAAGTGCTTATACTGTAATAAATGTCACCTCAGTTAACAAGATAGTGAAAACCCTTCAACTTTCCGTTTTGTGATTAATTTCGTCAAAGTTTTCGTCATGCTTGTGACGATATCGTAAGGTAAAAAGTTAACTGTTCAAGAATTGGGCAGATTGAAGCTTTTTCTTCAGCAAGGATAAGTAGGCGCACTATTGCGAAAAAATAGGAAGATCGAAGACTGAAGTCAACATTTTTGTTCGATTTAAACTGAATTAGGGTTAAAAAAAACCGGGAAAACTAATTATTTGTCCTCGCGTCATGGAAGAAGAGTTTGAAAATTATTACATTACCCGAAAAGTACTCAACCAGGAAACTTATTCAGACGATAGGTTTAAATGTTCGTCAAAAACGATATATAACACACAATTAGAAGATGTGGAAATTTTATTAATGCTGCAAAATTGCTTAAACCTCATTTACTGAAAATGCACAATATAGAGCGTTTCAACTTTAGCTAGGAAATCATGACCTGGGATAACCAATGAATGCAAATATTTTTTTTCTTTCGAAAAGAAGTGGAGTTTGGATGGACCAAACGGACGGAAATACTGTTGGCATGATTTACGAAAAGAAAAAGAAATATTCTACAAGCGACAATTGGAGGCTCTGTCAGAACTTGAGAGTGCTTTGTTTACAATGGTGTGTGCTCAGTTGCGTTTGTTTCAGGTAAAATGAACTCGCAAGCGTATCAAAACGTCCTCCTAAGTTATCTTTTACCAAATGCTGAATTTATTGCTGGAGAAAATTGAAAATATCAGCAAAACAATGCACCTATCCATCCGAGTAACACTGCAAAAAATAGGCTCCAAGTAAACAATGTTGAAACTTTGAAATGACCAACTAAGTCTCCTGATCTTAATCCAATATAGAACTTATTGGGTGACTTAGCAAGAAGAGTTTATGCAAAGGAGAGACATTTTACTTCATCAATAGAGCTGAAATCTACCATCGAAGATGAACGGTAAAAAATACATCCCGAATTCTGTCAAAAATTAGTTTCCTTCATGAAAACAAGAACATTTGAAATAATTTGTAGGAATGGCTCCCACACAATCTTATATATATATTTGAATTTTTGTCTTCATATGCTTTTTTCTATGTTGGCCTTTAAGATTTTACTCAGGTTCAAATATTGACCTGTAATATTTTCTGATAATGAAACACAATTATTTATTTTTTAAAATCTTTTTTACTTGTTTTTAAGGTTAATAATTATCACTCATATGACTTTTTTATCCTAAGGTTAAGGTGTGTCCAATTTCTCAAAAAGTGCACTGGACTTAAAGTTTTTACTCAGACTGTATTATCAAGGAGTACTTAAAGATTATTAAAAAGATAAAATGAGCTTTTTCCAAGGAGAATTTAGAAATAGTATTTAAAAGCGTCAACGTTTTTGCAATAACAAAATAAGTGTCAATTTGGTTCCAGTTCGAATAAAAATTTCAACATTAAGACAGAACATTTGACACCGCGCAATTACCGTAAAGTACTTGGCGAATATAACAGTAGAAGCGTAATATTTTAAAAAATAAAGACTAATGCAGTAAAAAAGAAATTTCTAAATTTTTGCTGTGATGTCGCCAATAGAAAACCTATTATTAAATATTTTCCGAATGCTTGTTCTCTTTATACAAGCCATGAATTTTGAGGTTTTATGTCCACACAAGTTTGGCTTCTAATATATCGCTTTTTGACCACATGCAACTCAAGAGTGGCAATATCTGAAGCTACAGAACTGGCAAATGAAAGCGCAGATTGCTGTGGTCGATTATCTGATAGCATAAATCAAATTAAAAAAGAGTAAACGTATTGTAGAGATAAACAGAAAAAATAGCAGATTAAAGGTAATATATGTCAATTTCGCTTCTAACTTTTTAAATAATTGCGAAAATTACTGGATGCAAAAAGATTGAAATCTCACATCCTACGTGCAGTTTTCTATGAAGCACGAGCTCGATGTTGGCAAGTTTCCAAAATAGAAGGTCTAAAAAATATCCATTTATTCAATGCACTTCTTTTAAAATTTGTTTTCAAGGAAAAAATCGGAAAGTTTCTTTGTTTTTTTCTTAATGAATTTTCGTAGTAAATTCAGAGAAAACTCCGTGAGAAATGGTGGCTTTTTTTTTTCATTTTTAAATTTACCTTTTTCAAAAATTAAAAGACTCGAGATACGTTTCAACGTTTTTCAAGGTACTTGAAAAGAAAACGTTTTCATCCAAGCCGTTTTCAGAGTTTTTGAAAGCGTACGAACCATTGGAAATTTGCTTGCTTTGACCATAGAAATTTGACCAAAGTAGAAAACTATTTTTAGGATTAAGGAATTATTTGGCTTAGAATTTTTCTTGTCTAACTTGACTTGTTGGATGTAAACAGCCTTATGCACTTTGAAACAGAGTTTTAACTGAATTTGAATAACGAAAATGACAATAGTCATTTAATTCAACTCCAAAAGACAAAATTCAATTATTTCAGACAATTTAAATTAAAATAATATTTTTCATTTAAGTTTAATAATTTTGAAAACATTATGATTTCTTATACATTAGGACATGGATCCATAATATCAAATTATACGAAATCTGCAATTAATTTAAAAAATAACTAAAACAATCTTAATAAACTTTTATCAAAAAAAAGCACTTATTCTTGCTTAAGAATTGCTAGAGAAAAATGATCGGGTCTTCATGAAGAATGCCAAAATCTTTGTGAATAACGAATACTGGAAGAAAGAAAGAGAGAAAGAAGCTCAAATGGGCATCGACGCCAAAGGACGACTTCAATCAGGACAAGAAATGGTGATTTGGTCCACTTACATGCGAGGGAATTAAATTTGCATCTGAATGACTTAGCCAATTCGGGCATTGTTTAGAAGAAGGTTCTTGCCTGATACTTTGGCAGTTTTTAATGAAATATCTTAAAAGTAGCATTTGCAATCGCAAGAAAACTGAGAAAAGAGTAAAGATATACTAACTGAAAAGGTTTTATTTTTCACACAATACTATGTATGACAAAGACTCTGAATTGACTACATAGAATTGTTAAGACACTCAGTAAAATTGTCTTCCATGCCGATGGTAAAAAATGTAACGGCCCAAATCTTTACTAATAATAAAGTTGAAAGTCTCTCTGTCCGGAGGATGTCTGTAGGATGTCTGGATCTCTGTGACGCGCATAGCGCCTAGACCGTTCGGCCGATTTTCATGAAATTTGGCACAAAGTTAGTTTGTAGCATGAGGGTGTGCACCTCAAAACGATTTTTCGAAAATTCGACGTGGTTCTTTTTCGATTCCAATTTTAAGAACAAAATTATCATAAGATGGACGAGTAAATTAAGAAATTATCATAACGTGGAACCGTAACATTGGTACAAGCCAATTGGCGAGAAAATTCACCATACGTTATTTGTAAATATACAGATGAACCAAAAGACCTTTTAATTTTTCTGTTACGGGCAAATCCGTGCGGGTACCACTAGTTGTTAACAGAAATTTCCCACACGTGTGCATATTACTCTGAACTTTTTCTTCCGTACGTGCTTTTAAAATTATGTGAATACATTTTTAAGTAAATTGACACCCATTTTGTGCTGCTATTTTACCCTGAATAACGGATTTTTTTTTTTTTAACAGTCAAAAGAATTTTAACAAATAGCACTTTTTTTTAACAAAAACAATAGTGGTTAAAATAGTTACTGTATATTATTTGCTTTAATACCTTACTGTTTGAAATTTTATATATTGCTATTATGTGTATTTTTTCATCCAAAAGTCTAACAAAATAGAGCTTTAGATGTGAAACATTGAACAAATTCTTGACCTTTACAAAGTTTGCTTTTTAATACTTTTTATCAAGAGTCTGAAAGAGAAAATTTGAAAGTTTCAACAACTATTAGTCAATTTTCATTAAATAAAAGGATAACAAAGATTTTTTTTAAGAATGCCACCAATAAAAAAAAAAGAGATAAAGAGAGAAATATGCGGATTTATTGAAACCTCGAAACACGTGTTTTCAATATCTTGCCCTTTTTTCCCCTTTATGGCGCTATTTCTCATTGTGTCACTATTGTAAAATACATTTTGCTCAAACAAATAAATTTTTGATAAGTTGCGAAGAAACTAGTTGAGAAAGCTTAACTTTGCAACCGTTCCAAATTCAAAAGAATACCTTTAATAATTTCAAGTTTAATTGATTTTAAAATTTACTAAATATGTTCGCCTTTAATATTTTTCATGATTTTTTTCCATATATTTCATGCTAAACCTTTAATACGAAAAAAGCAAACAATGCCGATGAATACAGAATGAAAAATAAGCATTTTTGAAGAAAACGTAACAGTCAAAATTGTTAAAAAAGAAGCTGAAAGTGCTGTGCATAATGCAGTTCATGACAGACTGAAAATATGATTTATAATACTGCAATAGGAAATGATCTACATAGTGCGATTTTGCCACTCCATTCGAACTATTTTACCCATTTGAAAATTTCAATCCGGAGTTCAATTTCAATTTCCTTCTAAAACGTCTTCACTTTAACCGCCAGTTTCATGAATACGTTTTTCCTTAATGCAATATTTCTTTTGAAAGTTAGATTTTCAACTTATCTCTCTGCCAGTTCCGAGTGATGCATGAAAATATCTTTTGCGAAAAGTGGCAACTCTTTTCTTTGACGTCGACTTTAGAAATATTTGAATGAAATTATATTTGGAGTATTTTCATTTAATGCATTATTTGACGGATAAACTTTTAACGAGCTGATGTGTGCATCACGTGACTTCCTTTTACCCCAATTTAAAGATAATAGTGCATCGGAGTGAGCAAAGAAACAATTTAAATATTTTCGCCCCAAGTTTGTTGCAAACCGGAGCAAAGAAAACGTTTTATACAGATAACATTTTCCCAATCTTGGCAGTTTTAATGTGATTCAAGGGTTAACTCTCTAAATATGGCTAAATTAAAACCACATTTTAAAAAAAACACCAAATTCGTCGCCAAGTTAGCAACAAAACTTGGCGACGAAAAATTTGGCGATATATTGCCAAGTGTTTGCCAAATTATAGCACCGCTTGAGTTTACATTGAAATTAACAATGATTTTACCCCAAAAAGGTGTAAAAGATCCCGTTTGGAACATCCGACTGCAACCAAAAGAGAAGGTGCACAACTAGACTCCACTGGGGTCTATGTACCAAATTTCAACTTTCTAGGACATACCGTTCTTGAGTTATACGAGATACATACACACATACATACATACGTACATACGGACGTCACGAGAAAACTCGTTGTAATTAACTCGGGGATCGTCAAAATGGGTCCTTCAGGTGTCTATACGTTCTTAGGCATGTATCTTCGTGTGGTCGAATTGAAAAAAAAAATATTCATTCGGGGGCGAGCAAAATGGAAAATGGCCGATTTTTGAGTGAAAATTTTTTCGCGAATAGAATACTTCCTTTTTTGTAAAAGGAAGTAAAAAGAAAACATTTTGACCTTCTTCAAGTTTTAAATTTGAGCAGCTAGTCAACTGCATTGTAGAAAAAGAAGCAGTTTTGTTCAAAAGTGTAAATTTTACGGACCAAACCAATTTTCATTCTCAAAAAAAAAAAAAAAAATCCAATAAAATACGCAGAATGTGTGAATGAAAGTCAAAAATGCCGAATCAATTATTAAGGAGTTGTTTTGCTAGAAAATTAGGAAAGAGGGGAAAGTCGAAAGATGTCTGAAAGATCTAATTAGATGGAAACGCAATGAAAGCAGTTGCATGAATTCTTAATTCTTTAATTAGGGGAACAAACAATTTTAGTTTTTTGCGAGAATAAATGAAGTTAGAACTAGAAAAAAAAAACATAATTAAGGAAATGTGTTGCGACATATAATACTCAATTGAATAAAAAGAGCAATAAACAGTTCTGTTTTTGGCAAGCCCTGATTCTGCGTTGAAAATTGATATCCCGTTTTTTAGCTGGAATGATTCATAAATAAAGCTTTAGTAAGGACAATACTCGCAAAAACATTTGTTGTTGGTGGTAGTATTAATCCTAAAGCGTCTGACGAAGTGAGTTAGGATCCAAAAGGTTGTTTGTTCTCACAGTAAACCATACCATAGTGTATTATTGAAGAAAAAATCTAAATAAGGAGTAATGAAAAGTAAGGCCCCCATATATATGAGCCGATGCATGAGCTTAAGATGAGCCATTTTGGATCGGAGCGCGTGTTTGAGTCGTTGCCTCTTCTGGCAAGTTATCGCGTTTGGTGAATGTTCACTGCGATCGATTATTAGCGGCCCGTGAATTGTTTATAAAATAAAATACTATTTGCGGCTAATTTGGCGAAACCCGAAACTTTGCTGTGGTAACCCTAGCAGCGCAACAGGCCTGAATAAATAGCGGCGGTAATTAAACATGTTTTTATACCTGCTTTCGTGTACTTGTTTTTGTGTTTCCATCATCCAATAAATAATAAAGTCTTAAATTCTGCCAATCAGTGTTAATTTCGATGTAAATTCAAGTGGTGTTACAATTTGGCGGACACTTGGCGATATATCCCCATAGTCTTTTGGTCACCAAGTTTTGTCGCCAATTTAGGGACAAATTTGGCGATTTTTTCTTTTAAATCTGGTTTCAATTTGGCCACTGTTGGTAATATTTAGAGAGTAAACTATTGAATCACATTAAAATTGCCAATAATGGGAAAATGACATGTCATGTGAGGCATCAGCTCGTTTTATTTTCATTTTATGTTTTTACTGAAAAGTAGGCTAATGGCTAAAACTCTGAAGTGGGTCTGAGCTACAGTACCTCTTGAGCAAGTTTTTGTAAATTAAAGATCTAAATTGTACAAATCAACATTAAAATTATATGCATAAATTACTAAAAAAATACGTTTTCTTTTTTCAAATACTGAACTTATGAAAAATGTCTTTATCAGTTTCAAAAAGTGGTATAATTTTAGTACCTTAAAGCAATTTAGTAAATTCTGTTTCAGTTTCATTTGCCACAAAGTACCAAATTATTCATGTAACACACAACTATTTCAACATTAATTTATTTTCTGCTATTCATTTTTTTTTTAAATAAAATGCTTAGCAAAAGGTAAATACTATTTTTTAGTCCAATTCTTTACTCAACATACTCTATGATCCATTACAGCTTAACAAATGAAACTAAGTTTCGTAAAACATGCTTAGACAGTTCTAGAGCATAATTAACAGAAAGAAAAAAAAAGAAGAATCATAACTTGAATAGTGAAATAGATGAGCAGTTCCAGAAAAAAAGGAAATATTTGCTTTACTAGTAGAAATTAATGGATCTTGATTAATGCCTTGGCAATCAGAAGTTTGAATTTATATTTTATGTAAAAAATATAACATTTCTTAATGCGATAATTACAATGCAAATGAATGTTCACAAGCAATTTAAAACGGCGCTGTAAAGTCATTCATTATAGGATCAACTCTAATCCTCTGCTACCTTCACAATCTATTCCACTGAATCATTACCGGAATCGAAATTATTTTTGCATTAAAACAACCACTTCAACTTTCTTCCACAGCACGAATAAACTCCAAAAGAATCTTAATACATTTTCTTTCCAAGCATGTCTCCAAAGCTGACAAAAATCTTCTAAGACCAGAAAAAACTGTCTGAGATAAATTGTTCACCAGTGTCAATACGGAAAGGCCAATAAATTAAAGATATTCAAAGTTTTTCCTCGACTGAAATTGTGTAACAATTGATAGTTTTTTCTCCTCCTGCATTCTTTTCAGTAATTTCCCCATCGATTTACTTCCAGTAAATTAATGTTTCAAATGTTCAACATCATTTCTATGCAAATTGAGAAATGAAATCGAGTTCTTTCTGCATTTCTTTCTCAATCCCCCGAATGAGATTTAATTGATTGAGGTATTTTTAGCTGCAAGCTATTTATTTTTTAATTCATCGGATCGATGTGTTTTCTGGTAATCATCGAAGTTTTTTCTCTCAGTAATAGGTTCATGATGCTATATTGGTTTTTGCAGTAATCAGGGAAACTGAGGCAACTCTTCAGGTAATGTAAAGCTATTACAACTAATTACTCTTTTTTAAAGTTTATATTTTCAAAATTATTACATGAAAGCCTCAGAAATAATTAAAACGTATTTATCTTTATTTTAATCTGTGTATTACACGTACAAAGCCATAATCACTACGTTTCATTCACAGAAAAGATAGACCAAAAATGAATAAATAGGTTGCCAAACGAATTTATAAAAAAAAGTTCACCAACTGTATTCGCATTCAGTCTTCTTGGCACCAGTTTATTCTTCTGCTAGCCTAACACGAGATTTCCAAAGTCTCAAAATGGCGAAACTTCTTTCGCCAAATACACCAACCGACAAATGGAAAAAACCGACAAATGCACAAAAAAAACTAAAATACGAGTGGATAAGTTTAAAATAAAGAAATTACGGATCAGAGTTACCCTGAATTACTGTACTTAATGTTAGTGGGGTACTGTATTGAGCAAAGGATTACTGTATTTAATATGAGTAGGGTATTGCAGTATTAGCCTGATTGAGTCAGTTTAAAATAGTGAAACTGCTGATCAAAGTTACCTTAAATTACTGTATTGTGGATCAAGGTTTTTCTGAATGATTACACTAAAATGTGTGACTCTACACATTTAAGTTACTTCATTTTTCTCTTTTGGTATGAGATAAACCACAAATAATAATAATTTTTACATAATATAATGCCAGAAAAAAAGGGGAAAAGAGATCCCGTAAATAAATTATTCCGATATTAAAATTCAAAGTTTGCTAATTAAAATTGAAGAGTCATAACACGTTGAAATTTTTACAAACTTCATGAAGAGCTTGTTACACCCTCTCTTAGACCACGGATTTAATAACTGAAAATGTTATCCGGCAATTTCAGCGGAAGCGTCATAAATATTAAAGCACTTTCCAGGAAAATAAATCATTTACTAGCATTCGAAGAAACGCTGTGTTCCGAAATAATCCCCTATGATTATATTTAGCCAACACTTACGTAAAATATTTTTCACACAAATCATTTTTCCTTAGCGAAACATTTTGAGCTTCCAAAAGTTTTTAACTCCTCGTCAAGATACATTATGCCTAAGCTGATTTTGCCTCCGCGATATTTTTCACTTGTCATAGATTAAAATTGACGTTTTATAAAGAGGAAAATGTCAACGCAGCGTCAGAGATTGAAAGCCAGCTCTTTTAGATTTTTCGAGCAGAGATTCTATTTTCTTATTCAACATAAAATTCTGAAGTTATCCTCAAAAATGAAGCCCTAAAAGTAAATCATAACGCATTTTTCAATATAAACAGCAATTGCTTTAAAAGTACGTGAGGAAACCGTGTATCTATTTATGGGAAGTAAAAACTTCTGGCATTTCTACTTAATCTAAATTAATTTAATATAACATATGTAATTGATTTGGATTAAGTCACTAATGTTATTTCGTTACTTACTCTCAGTGTGTTGGAAAAATATGTGCCCATCTTCGGGCAAAAATCTTTGATACCTACTAATAACAGCAAAATATAATAATATTAGTAATATGATAGCGATAAATTATATAACATTGTTCACAAAAATATAGTGTTATCCGATGTTGAAGCACTTATTTGATACCTTTTTAAGTGTAATTTTAGAATTATTAAAAAGCAAAAATTCAACGGCAGTATCTTTTTAATATTCTTACAATATTAAAAAAATTTAACAACTAGTATCCTTAGAAAATTCAATGTAAGATGAAATTTATTAAAAAATTAAGTTATGCTCTAAGGAATTGAAGTTTTGTTTACATCAGAGAAAATTCATAACAAATAAATCGCAAAATTTTACCTTTTCAAAACATAGAGTAATCAACTTCAGAGCATAGAAATCTGGAGAAAAAAGAACATCTCATGGAAAAAATAATAATTTAAAACCTAGCTGCATTATTTTGCAGCAAAACATTTAACTTTTCAGAAACAAATTCTTTACATTTTTATTTGTATTTTATTTACGGAAAATTTTAAAAAGAAAATGATTAAGAACAAAATTTTTGAACTTTAATATAGATGGCAACTAACTTTTTAATCTTTACTAAAAATAAAGCTGAAAGTCCCTCTATCTGTCAGGATCTCTGTGACGCGCATAGCGCCTAGACCGTTAGGCCGATTTTCATGAAATTTGGCACAAAGTTAGTTTGTAGCGGGGGGGGGGGGTGCACCTCAAAGCGATTTTTTCAAAATTCGATTTTGTTCTTTTTCTATTCCAATTTTAAGAACAAAATTATAAGATGAACGAGTAAATTACGAAATTATCATAACGTGGAATCGTAACATGGGTACAAGCCAATTGGCGAGAAAATTCACCATACTATATTTGTAAATATACAGGCGAACCAAAAGATCTTTTAATTTTTCTATTACGGGAAAAGACGCGCGGGTACCACTAGTTTAGTAATAAAGGTAATAGTATTTTTAATCGAGTCCGGTTAAAATTGGGCTTCTTTTCAAATAGATTTAAATGTTAATTAGATTTATTTAAAATAATTTAAAGCTCAAGAGAATCGAGGGATGAAGTTGATGCTTACAAATTGATGTTACCATTAGGGAAAACCAAAAATTCATCCCTTTTTGTTTGGTGAGAAATTCTTCTTTATTTGTAATGAAATAAGCAAGAATGTTTTTGAGAGATGTGATGAAACGCCAAAAACAACTTACTAGTTTAATTCTACACAACGTTTTTACTTCAATACGTTTATAGTTCTTTGTGAATGGTGTACAGAAAATGTTGAAACTCTTTAAAAGATATATATTTATATATGATCTCACAAGTAACTAAAATTAAAAACTTTAAAAAATCCAGACTAAGCGCAAATGTAGAATCAAGGGTGAAAATTGAAAATCCTTTTGAAATCTTGTTCTATTAAAATTAACTACAAGTATTTTAATGAATAGAAACTGGCAACAAATGAAATTTTTGAATCATTGTGTTTTCTTCCCTTGTCGGCCTGAAATGAATTCTGTTACCAATCGTGTGAATAAAGGTTTAGCCGTATTTGAAAGGTGCTTTAAAAAACCGTTATAATTCGAATTCTACATAACATGGAAGTTTCAAACACGTTATATCAGACGCAGAAAAAAATATTTCTTATTTTGGTACTAAATTTTTAACTATGTTTTCACTGCAAAAAAGTTCAAAAACCTTTCAGAGGTTAATATTAATATATTCATTAATTAATATCATTCGAAGACGCAACTTAGATAAGAACACTCTAGATCAGCTCTTCTTTCGAACAAACATTTTTTTTTTCAAAACCATTTAAGTGCTAGAGTGTCACAGACAGATACATAGGCACTTCAAACTTATAATTCCCTTCCTTTGTGTGCCGAGAGTTAAAAATAGACAAAATGATACTGTTCAAGTAAGTGGAGAGATAAACATGTGTAGCTGGCAGTTATTGTTTACATGGTTTCACTAAATTAAAAAGCAAACACACGAAATTTTTCTTTTGACTTCTTGGCATCAAAACATAATGTTCAAGGAAGAAAGATAAAACGTGTTGCAGTAGTGTTCTTGTGTAAAATAAAGACAGGAACACAAATGTGCACGGAGGAGCAAATCTTATATCTTTCGACATAATACTTCTGACATTTTCGTACGTGAGGAAATTTGATGGAACGCTCCCATTGAACTCGTCGCCTTTTCTCATTAACTTCTTCGCAGCTGAAGATGAACGTAATCAATGTCTATTAATCAGATTCAAAGCTGCAGAGATTGTTCGATAACGAATTTTTATTTGGTATTTGCTTACTTGATTGTACCAACAACAGACGATATTTTAAAAGCAAAAAGAAGTATCACACTAGTTTATTACGAATATCATGTAATTAGGAAATATCCGGAAGATTAGAAGTAGCTGCCGCTCAGTAAGCAAACGAAAAATTCTAGTTAACAATAAATATTTTTGTATGTATATATATATATATATTTTTTCATAAACGATTTTTTAAATATAATATTTAATACTGCAGCCTCAACTTTATTTCTTAAAAGTATATTTAGTGAAAACATTTCTCGTGGTAAAGATTGTCTGATAAAACTCAATTTAAATACACTTTCACTTTTAATGGACTATTGAAATGAGACCATGGCCCAACTAGACGGCGCTGCGTTTACCGGCCGTAACAGTTTCGGAAAAAGCTGTATGTATTGCAAAAATCTGGGAGTTCTATTTCCTAAGTTCACCGTATGAGTTCTACTTAATTTTCAAGGCAACGCGCATTTATGATTCGCAACTACAGAGCTCGAATACGTCACCTTGCGATGATTAACAATACTAAAGAAAAAGGTAAAACATTCCATTCCACGTGTTTTCTTTGGGATAAATTACAGGCTTCAGACAGTTTATGATGTAATGTAATTTCAGAAGAATAGAAAAGAAAACTACAAACACGATGAAAAGTTAGTCATTCACTAAGTGTCAGAGCAAATTATAAGTTGCGGCATTTGTTTGTTTTACCTTTTTTCATCCACCATTAGACAGTGACTGCAGCGCCCCCTTTAGTTTATTGGAGTTGCGAATAAGTATATTGCGTTCAAAATCAATTTCAATAGCATTGTTGTGTACGAGCTTTACAATGTTATTTTTAGCACCTTTTCATCAAATTATTTTCAACAATCTTCAGTTCTCTTTCGTGATGTTTGTTCTGTGTGTTGTCATATTCAAGTTCAACTGCATAAGAATATTATACAGTTGTCGCGGTGGAATACTTTTTTTATGCTTTTCTGAATTTTTAAAAAACAAGTTCATTATGGATTACCTTTTGTATTTCTTTATTATTGGGTTTTTTTAGTTAACAAGTGTGTGATTTACATTATTTGAAATAATTTCTTCGCTTTTCGTGAGTTTGTATTACCAATGTTTCAAATAACTTCTCGTTAATGTTTCACATTTTAAAATTCAATGCAATTTAGAAAATTCTAGCGGTCGTCATAAGAATTTGATGTACTTTTTTTTTATATATATTTTAACTTAAAAAATAAGGGGGAGTAACGTAACAAGCCTTCTCGTGGTGCACCCTGGGCAGCGCAAAATCAGCTACAGCTTTGCCGCTTCTTCAATCTACTATCAGGGCATAGCTGTCTGCGGTCACATCTTCACAATATTGAAACTGCTAACACTCTCCCCAATGTACTCTCTCGGACTCCGGTCAGACTCAGACCACAATTGAACGTGTGCGCTGCACTTAGTGGTTTTAGTTCTATTGTTGAAAAACATTGGACAGCACGTGCACTAGTGGCATAAGTGATATTCTTAGTGTGTGGCATTTGAAAAATAAATAAAATAACTTAAAAAATAGTTCTATCTTTAAAAATATTGGAGAAATTTCAAAAAGATATCTAAATTATTTATTCTTTTCACTGACAAATTTTTGGCAGAAAGAATTTTACACAGCATCAACAGAGTACATTATTGAAAGAGTATCTGAACAATAAAGATTTCTGAGCAATTATTTTTACAGATACATCTACAGAAAATCTTAAATTATCTTTTGCAGCTTATTTTGATTGAATAAAAGGAAGAAGAGGAGAGAAAAAACTGGAGAAATAATGAGAAGTTTCATGGTTTGTTTTCACTTTCAAAGCATTTTTAATTGCCTACAAAACATAACTAGGAAATATCTGAAGACTGTTGCGTTTTAGATGTTATAATATAGTCGAGCATAAAGTTTTTTCCTCATTATAAAATTATTTTTTGATCCACAGACAATTATTTTCTTCGGATTATTTCAGAATTAAACAGAGTATAAAAATTAAACTTACAACAATATTCTTGAACCTTTAGAATGCTGATATTGACGTATATGATTTGAAGTAGATTATGTAACTTAATAGGTCATATTTTTCGTGTAATATTTGAATTTACGAGGGCAAATCAAAAAGTCTTTGCGCCTATTTTTTAAGCCAACATATGGCTGGGAATACAAAACGAACATGTACATTCCCAGCAGTGACAGTTCCTTTAACCGTACCAGCCGTATCTGCTTTTTGCTCGGAAGAGCGGAGCTGCTATCAGTCATTTAAGATGACGGTCGTTCTTCAGACGTCCACAGCTTATGAGCAGCAAAATGTTATTCGTTTTCTATGGAGCAAGGGACAAACGCAAATAGCAATTCGCAGGGAAATGCTCCCCACGCACGGGAAAAAGTGTCTCTCTTGGAGACTCTCGTGAAGAGACACAAGAGGCGTGTCTCTTCTGCTCCATAGAAAACGAATATCACTTCGCTGCTCATAAGGTGTTGACGTCAGAAGACGGACCGTCATCTTAAATAACTGATAGCAGCTCCGCTCTTCCGAGCAAAAAGCAGATACGGCTGGTCCTGTTAAAGGAACTTTCACTGCTGGGAATGTACATGTTTGCTTTGTATTCCCAGCCATATTTTGGCTTAAGGTGCAAAGACTTTTTGATTTGCCCTTGTATTATCACTACTTGAAATTAGTTTACATAATCCTATTTCATGCTAAAGATTTATTTATGACGCTCAGTTTGTTGCTCATCGTTCATACGGATAATCGAATATACTGGTAATATTTTTATGCAAACTGGGGGTAAATAGTTCTGCATTGTTACATGATTGTCATGAACGCAGACCAGAGTGCCAAGTGATCTGGTGTTAATGTGCAAAAAAAAATGTTAAATGTGCAAACGTAACCTAATACGCCATCCTTGTTTCTGGAGTTTACCGAAGGTTCGAAGTTTCGCCTGACACTTTTTCAACCGACAGTTAGGATATGACCCGTCCAAAAATATACCGATAATTTCTGCTTCGATATTATCACATCTGAATTGATATCTCTCGGTAAATATATGACAACCCATTTCCCCATTTGCTCAAAATGATTAGATTTTAAGAACGTTTCCGTTCGTTACCAAAAATTAATTTCAAAAGCATTCACCGGAATATTTTAATTTCCTGTTACAAGTAATGCTGGCTATTGAATTTGAATCAGCGCATTATTTCGATCTCTAGATGCATCTTCAAATACCATTTAATTAGCATAAAAATTGTCTCAGTTGTTCAAACATTTTAAACGACGGTATGTGTGTGAATTTTTAATGGCAACTTATTTATTTATTTACTCTCTTTAATTAATACGGTTTGTTTGTTTGTTTGTTTTCATTTCAAAATTAAAAAATCTTTAAACTACTATTCATGTCATTTTAGAACGATGTTAAATAGCCAAAAAATAAAAGTATTAGAGCATATAAATCATTGTAATTATTCCTAAATGAATCATTTAATGGTTATTTGTCAATTGGTAGGAAAATCAATTGAGGCAGTGAGAAACAAAAGGATTAAGTGAATATATTTTTTTAATTTTTGAGTAAAACACGTGCTACGTTCAAACCTCCAAACTCTAAGTAGGTTTTCATTGAAAAGAATTCCTAAATCGGCTGATCTCAACATATGGGGGGAGGGAGATAGGTGAATTTTAAGGAAGGTGTAAGTGTATAAAAGAAGAAATCAAAAAATTTTACTTTATTTTGCATATAGATGTGAAAACTAAATTCCAGGGTTAGTAATCTGATTAATGTTGTGAAAGTAACTGATGTGCACGCCAACCTCTCTAATAGCTGGGGCAAACCTAACCTGGCAGCATTGTGAGGGCTACACAGATCTTAATCACAATATTATGACGCTATCCGGGTAAGGTTTGTAACAACTACGGATTCTGGGAAGCCTCAAACTAACGTTTAATATTTCCCTTGCTTCTTTGATTTCGTATGTTCTGATAATAATATGTTCGAAATAAGGATATGCAACCTCAAGTTATATTTTGGGTGCGAAATTATCTAGACATTAATTAACTTTAGTTATCCTAATCAGTTTCAGTTCCCTTTTGTTTTAAAGACATATAGTGAGGTGGGGGGAAGGACCTTCTTTTATTATCTCTTGCCCCCAAAACGATGAGAGTTTGCGTTACAATTCGTAATAGCTGTCTCTAAATTATAGTTTTGACCTCTTTCCTTCAATGTGCTTCAATTGCACTTTTCTTTACAAATCAAGGTTTAATTGTTCAAAAATGATTGAAGCCACCTTATGAAAATTACAAAAACACTCACCAAAGATTTGAAAAGTCTTAATGAAAGTTTCTTACCTGCAAAAGAGAAAGAAAGCGATTGACATCATATTCATAATAATGATATAACAATTCAATATATTAGATCCTAATGAACAATACAGATACATTTCTATATCATTAACGTAACGTTTACAACAATAAAACTATTTCAAAACCATGATCTGTTTTGAAAAATTAACAGGGTTTTCAAATCAAGTAAAAAAAATAAAGCTTAAAAAAATAATAAAAAAAATACACAAATTCTTAAAAAAATAGTCAAAGCTAAACATTCATTATACTCAATAGATTTATCAGGAAAAAATTACTAAAAGAAATAATGAAAGCATTTGCCTCACATGCAACTGAAAGCAGCATTTGAAATAGCGTCATATGTTAAAAGCCAAGTGTCTTAATTGAAAAAAATATATATATGCATCCCAGGAAAAATATTCTTTGTTTAACATTTACTGTCCAACCACGGATTGTATGGAATTTTCAAACGTCCAGATAAGACGAATCTATGTGAATAAGGGGGGAAAGTAAAAATCTGATGCGCGTATTCCACTCATTTGAATGAGACTCTGCTTTGCAAAAGCTGACATCGGTAAAAAATAATAGATTCGTCCATTTCCGGCTGCAAAACGGATGTTTGTCTTTCCATACAATCCGTGGTCAGACAGTATTGCTGAGAATATGTATTTTAAAGAGGATTCGCAGCAACATTTACAAAGTACTGCTTCTAATTCAAAGCTAAAACACTTTTATCATTACCTTTAAAAAGACACCCTAGGCTAAACCCTCGTTAAATTAACAACAAATAACCAACGTTTTGTATCAAAAATATACCGATTACTGCATACGTGTGCATTTCGGGTTTTCAAGGAACCCTTTCATCAGTGCAAAGCGCTGAGCATTTGAATGTAAAGACATGGAGTAAGAACTCCCTACTTTGCACTCACCTACCATCCAAAAGCTCACGACTTTGCGTTGATAAAGGGGTTCCTTGAAACCCCGAAACACGTGCATGAAGTAATCGGTAGATTTTTGTCTCAAAACGTTGACTATTTCCTGCTACTTCTCAGCATAAAGGTATTTATTTATTACCCATTTAATTTCTTAGGTTTCCCGCCGCCTTGTCTAGTATTCAGTGAAGTTTGACGGCAATGGGGAGGTCCTGGGTTCGTATTCCAGCTCGGACATGGATGTTAGGGTGTCCCAAAAAAATGAAAGTCGTTTTTTTTAACGCATACCCTCTTATTTTTTTCTTTTTATATCAAAACCGTTGCAAAACAAGTTTCATGCAATTTGAAGCACGGTAACCCGTGCCGACTTGCGCCTAAACGTGTAAATAGCACGTGTATTCCGAAGCAAACGAACGCAAGCTACGCGATACTTTGCGAAGCTCAGAACAGTTGTAAATAGTGCACAGAAAGCAAATCAAAACAGAAAAACAGATGTTGGGGGCTTATCCGTGGCAATGTACAAAACGTTAAACGGGTCAGTACGATGTACGAATACACTCCGGTCAGTGAGCGCAGTATAGTTCTTCCATTGTGAACGAAATATGGCAGTGGAATTGCGTTGTTCGATAAAATAAAGAGATATTCTTAATAGAAGTCGTAAAACATCAAATTACGGGCTCAGAACTTCCCTCCAACGAACAAGTTCTGCCTGTTTTGTTTTATAACATTCGAGAAGAAAATCATGAGTGAAAGTGCAAATCCCGCTATTCAGGAATGAATCATCTTTTGGGAAAAGACACGCATTTCCACCAATTTGCTGCCAAATTGTGTGAACAAACTTAAAAACCTGTTTTAAATTTGGAGAGACTTGCAAAAGAAAAAAAAAAGTTTGCAAAAAGCATTCAGGCAGCGTAAACTAGAATTTGTGAGTAATTTAAACAATTTATTTGATATTGCACATGCTGATGCACTTCAGTTAATCAAAATGGAGGAAGATAGGATTTTCTTGCAACTGGAAGTAGTATATCAGAACCTGAAAGAAGAATACCAGAACCTGGAACAAGTAAATATATAATGAGGAGCGATTTTAATACTCCAAAGTTAGTTGCTGCATTGGACAAGTGTCATTTAAGTATACGAGATTCTGTTTTTATTCTTGAAGCTCCTATTGACGCACTTGGGCGTAACATTGATGAATTTCTGATAAGTAAATCTTTTCAATTCAAAGAATTTGAACAGACGACGAGCAGAAGGAGAGCGAGGAAAGAATAAAAGCTTTGAGTGCTCAAAAATCAGAAGATCACTAACCTATAGTTATTTTATGTCGATGTAAGGAACAACTCATTGCTGTGCCTAAACTGGATAATTTTACAGGAAAAGTACAGGCACAGGCTGTTTGGAAGGCAGTTTTAGATTGGAATCTGGAAGACAAAGTTCAAATTCTCTATCGTGATACTACAGCTTCCAATACAGGTCGTTATAATGGTTCTTGCGCCCTTCTTAAGCAAAAATTTGATAGAGAAATGCTTTCATTTGCTTGCCGCAATCATATATATAAACTGGTATTAAAGGCAGTATTCGAAGTGGAAATTAAGCAAGTCACAACAAGCCCTGATATTCCACTCTTCAAAAATCTCAGCGAGTCTTGGAAAAACATCGATCCCACTAAAATACAGTGCTAAAGAGGAGCTTTGGAGTTGCATCGAACTGTACCCGAACTTGAAAATTTACTTGGCTTTTACCGTGCTGAACTTACATATGTTACGGTCAGGGATGGCTATGGAGAGTTGATAGAACTGTCTATCATATTTTTAGGTGGAGATACAGTAAACAAATTTGAAATAAGACCACCGGGAGCCATGCAATAAACTCGATAACAGAACAGGATGTACAGTATTTTCGTTATCTTACGAAAAAGTTTAATGTTTCTTACTCTGTACACAGAAATAGAAAAACAGGCAACATAAAATTCAAAGAAATGTTTTTATTAAGGTGGAATTCAGTAAAAAGGGATTTAAACTACTTGAAGTTCTACAGTAGCTTTGCATAACAAAATGAAATACAATAAAGTAAAATGCAAAAAAATGTAGTAATTAAAAACGAACAATAGATTTTGTCACTCGAGAAGTAACTTTGCCTTAACTGTTGGTAATAATGAAAACTAAAAGATCTGAAACTTCACCATTCTCGGGTTTTGTCGTCTTTTATACTTTTCTTCAGAAAACGCTGAATTTTAACTAGTTTTCCAGCTTTTTTTAACCTGAAGACAATTTTTGCGCTTTGCCCATATACTTAAGCAACAATATGCTACAAGTACCCCACATTCTCCCTAAAAAAAGACCAAAAAAAACAAATTTCTTTTAAAAAAACCCTATTTCAGTTTTTTTTTTTTTTTTTGAGTTTTATTTGAAAACCCCTAAAAACCCTGGCTTCATGGGCTTTTTTTTTTTTTTTTTAAAAACCGGATTTTTGCCAACCCCGGTGTGTACTGCCGAAGTCGGACTTCACACCAAATTACGGCAGTTTTAAAAATGAAGTAGCGCTCCCCAAATTGAAAGCCTAGCTGGCACAAAACAGCATTTCCTAGGTTCGTTGAAAAAAATACTCTAAGAGAAATAATGCAACTAAACCTCACATGCAACTAAAAAAGGCATCAGGAACAGCGACATGTATTAAAAACCAAATCTCTTCGTTGAAAAAATAAATAATCTGCAGCCCAGAAAAATTATATCCTTTGTTTAACATTTATTGCTTAGAATACATCTCAGAATTATTTAAAAGACCACTCAGAAAAAAACATAACGCAGCCGTATTTAAGCAATGAAGGAAATGACAAAGCTTTCATGAAAAATCTATCATCCATAATCATATTTTACGACCGTTTTTAGAAATTTATTTCAGCATGCCACGCAGTAAAATGTTTTTATGCTTTCACCAACTTGCTTGATCATTCATTTGTATTTGAAAAACATTTCACGGTCCATTTAACTAAACGTATGAAATATGTCTTGACAGTTATACGACTGCTTCTCAATTGGCTGAAAAAATTATTTGTTTCAAAAACTGACACGCACTTTATTTTAAACAATTGTGCGATGAAAAGAAAAACGTCAAAATATGTTTCAAAGCTGTTATTTGCAGCTTTACTTAAATTATATAAGATAAAAAGGGAGGAATTGAAAAGATGGTATTACGGCGCATAAAACATTAGCAGAAAATTTGCTTTCACCCTTATTCATTTAAAGATTTTGTGTAATGATTTATACATTTACAGGCTGATTTGTGATTTACAGACTTTAGCTGCTTTGACTACTGAATTTGACAGGTATGTACGAGTACTGAAGTTCACAGAGGTACACGATTTGGATTTTGGAGGCTGAAAGTTTGCAAAGGTTAGTTTCATAGGCACATATCTGTATTTCTATAAAATTTCATTCAATTCGGAGATACTCGGTGGGGAAGATTTTGAAAAAGCAGGTCAGTTTGACGGGGAATGACTCCATATTCAAGTATCAAAATTAAGAGTTGCTTTCTTTTGCATAAAATAAAGCAACTTGTTGGCAAAGTTGCATTTAAAAAACAAGCGCGTTTATACTTCAGTAATGTAACACTAAATGCAATAGCACTCCCGGTGCTAGTTGAGGAGCAAGTGGGTGATTTGTCTTCGTATATTTTGGTTGATAATTCAAAAGTCATAAATACGCGAAACATGTGTTTATAGCACTCAATTGATAGATACAAAATGCTATCCGTATCTACGGTATTAGTTAAGAATCAAATCTCTGTATACTACTTGAATGTCCAAATATTTGAACCATTGAATTCCACAAAAACGCAACATGCATGTTCTAACAAAGAAACTACATTAACTTGAGAATCGTAAATGCGCACGGTTTATCTCCATAGCTGAAAGCATGTAGTGCATAGTAGCAGAAACTAGTTATTGGCTTAACTTGTGACATATTTTATGGTAGCAAAGTTTTCAATAGTTACATTGGATAAAACTTCATTTCTTCCCAGTACCACCACTACTGTTAGCTTTTTTTTTAATGACTGCTTTCACTGCTATTTTCTACTATTGCTCATTTTGAAGATAGTTTGCTTCTATTTTCTTTATCATATGAGGCAGTGAGAAGCAAAATGATGTAAGTGGAAAAATTAAAAATTTGGAGATAACCAGTGCAAATGGGAAGTGGACTCCTTCGTCTTGAGGCAATATATAGTACTAGTATTCTTGGTAGGTGATACCGTACAGACAGATTTAGAAAAAAAAAATCAATGAATGCTTACCTGGTACGTTATCTTTATGGTCGTTTTACTCAAAACTTAAAAATGTCCACTTACATCCCTTTGCTTCTCACTGCCTCACATTATGTATCCATTATTTTAAGCAGAAACAGAAATTATTATTATTACTAGCTGCGTGCCCGGCGTTGCACGGGCTAGTTAAAAAATGAAAGATATGTCGAATTGATGTTTTTGTATTACTCTGACGTCAGTTTCTAAAGCGCTAAGGAGTAAATAAATACGCGTAATGCAAGGTTAGCAAAGCACCAGTAGAGCATATTTTTGGCAAAGATCTCTTTAACGTTAATCATAGTTATCAATGATACAAGTTATGAGTATTTTCAATTAGCACAAAAAAGATGAAAATGTATGCATTATCAACTATAATCTGTGTTTGTGTTCACGTTAAAATGAATTACATCTGATAGACTATATCTGAAATATTTATATACAATTACAATCAACTTTTTACATAAAACGACACACACTTTTTGGTTGATTACGTGAAACTAAAGCATTAAGACTAAATAAATACCAATAAGCATTAATTTAATACCAAGTCATCAGATTCCAATTTAGCTTTAGTTAAAATCCTTAAAAACAATCTGTTTTGTTCAACTCTGTTTCACTTAAAGAAATCCAAACAATCTTAATTTAACATGTTCTTTTAGCGATACAAACTGTATTTCAAAAATAGAAACAGGAAGGAAAAAGAGAGTTATTACAATTCGAAAACTCACCCATGTGACGGAAAAAAGTCCAACAAAATAAACGTAATTAGTCGCACATCCTAAATGTACCAAAATGTGAGGCCGGTGAATGATAAACTTACACTACAATCAATAAACATAGCTAAAGAAACAACTTTCATATGATGAAAAGAGTTAAGAACGTTGAATGTAAAAATAAAAAAAAAGGACAGACGATAAAATAAAGGCTATGTCCGAATAGGGCAACCAATTTTAAACTAATTTAAAATGAAATTCTAGATGGAAACGTTATTTTAAGATTTGGACAGCAGCCAAAAAAATCTCTTTCAAAACAATTATTAGAATTTTACTTGCTCACCCATTTGCAAAATGGCAACAGGAAAGAAATAAAAATTCCTGAATAACGTTCGGTTAATTAACGTTTTAATTAATATCTCCGCTAATTAAAGTCGCACAATTACAAGATTGGTCCTATTGTTTTCTTTGTAAAATTTCGAATTGATCGGTATCTCGTTTGACTCTCGATTCGCAGCTGTTCTCGAGAAGATCGATCTTCAGACAGACAGACAGACAGACGGACGCGAACAGATTTTAATATTATAGTGGATTTTTTTTTTTTTTTTTGTATGGTTGAAGAAAATTAAACTGCTGTCTGACCACGGATTGTATGGAAAGACAAACATCCGTTTTACAGCTGGAAATGGACGAAGCTATTATTTTTAACCGATGGTAGCTTTTGCAGCAGCAGAGTCTCATTCAGATGAGCGGAATATGCGCATCAGAATTTTATTTTCCCCCCTTATTCACATAGATTCGTCTCATCAGGACGTTTGAAAATTCCACGCAATCCGTGGTTGGACAGTATATCATTTTCTTACAGCTGCATCAAAAATCTTTCCAGTTATAAATTTCCCCTGTTTAACTTCCATCCAAGTGAGTTTAGAGAAAAAAGCAATGCTTCGTCATTAATCACTTTAATATCATATTAATAAGAAGACATTTTGAAGTTCTGAAAAAAAATTAATTTTCAAGTAAAAAAAATTTTACGCATATTTAACACATACTTATAATAAATTGGAAGATTTTGCAAAAAGTTAGATTGGTTTTCTTTATGAGAAGTATACCTCCGAGATTTCTCTTGAATATGCTATAGCACTAATTTCCCATCGAAAAAGTGTCCATAAGCTTATCGAAGGTTTAGAAACCATTGTTTTAACCTCCAGTAATTTTCTTAAGGATAAAAAGTGTTCCGAAATCCCGGGAAGACCTGGAAGACGATTGGTTTCCGAAAGACCCCCAAAGTGGCCATTTTCCGGGACATTAAGCATTCGATCCAAGAACCCTTATGCGAGCTTGATTATATCCTTGGATTCAGTCATGCTTGGGAGGAAGTATAGAAAAGATTCCATTTTTAGGAGATTGGGCGAGAAATTCCGTGAGGCTTCATTGAAAGAATCGTTTCACAAAAGTGTTCTTTGGAATTGTTGAAGAATTGTTGACAAATTGCGACTAGCTTCTTCGCATATTTCTCCCAAACTGAGCTTTTTGTTTCGGTTTTTTTTTTTTTTTTTTGAGCAATCACGATTGCTTATTGTTCTCATTTGACTGTTTTGATGTTCCTGTGATTTTATTTTCCCCCCGCCTCCCTCTGCAGCACCACCGTTGACTGGCCTCACGATGATACTCCTCTTGCGAAAACCAGGTTGCGTCCATATCCCTACACACACATGCATACATACACACACCTACAAACAGACACTCCTACACACACATACACACAATCATGCCTACACACAAACACACACGCCTACATACACACACACACTCGTAATTGCGAAAAACATAATTTGAATTCCAGATGTAAAAATTCAATTTTTTTTGGGGGGGGGGGGGTTTGAAATGTTTTCCGGACAAAAGATTTGATACAATTGTTAACTATTCTGTCATATGAATAATTCGCTAAAAAGAGAAATTTTTACCCTCTTAGACAAGAGATATTTTCGATTTCACATTGTAACCATTAAAATTAGTGGTTTTAATGCTTAGTTGATAATTACGTCGACAAAAACTGACCGTAATTGTTTGTCATATTGGCGGTTCTGGCAAAATTTTAAACTCAAAAATTCAAGCTAACCCAATGCTTTTTTTCTCGACATTTAAGGCGCAGATGATAATTAAAAAAAATAAAATGGCAACTAGCATTCTTAAAATTGTATTAGGGATATTTCACGGAAAACGGTCATTTTGTTCCGCACGTAACGCCTCTTATATTTCATTATTAATAATACTTTAAAATATTAGTGAACAATTTTTGTTCTGCCAAGCAAATTACTAACATAAAATTGTGAGTTCTTAAGCAAAAAATTTCGTCATTACCCTTTAAAATTATTACTGTTTATTGGAATATGTGAATCGTCACGTGCGGGACAAATGGTTGACTTTTTCGTGGAGTGGCCTATTAGTTCTATTAAAAACCTTTGCCAACAGTTAAAAACAAATGAGGCATTGAGAAGCAAAGGGATGCAAGTGGCAAAATGAAAAATTTTGAGATAACCGGTACACATGGTAGATGAACCCCTCCTCTGTCTTGGGGGCAAGAGATCGTACTAGTAGCCCTGGAAGGGGCTGCTGTATAGCGTGATTTAGAAAAAAAAATCAATGAAAGCCTACATAGGATGTTATATTTAAACGCGTTTTAATCAAAACTTGAAAATGTCCACTTACATCTCTTTGCTTCTCACTGTCACATATGTACTATTTTTAAGGTACCCATGAGCAAAATCAGATTTTGAATGCTGTTTAAAGATCATACAAAAAACGTGTAGTCTGACAAATCTGTTACAAATAGTTTTTTTTTTTAAACATTTTTAACCGTTTAGGTAGAATCATTAGTTGTATTTGATTGCTTATTCAAAACCCAAGAAAAAAATGGACATACCATTAGCAATTAATAATGCCATTCCCAGAAAACGCAATGTCATAAATGCTATTTAATTATGAATCCTTTCAACGTATCCAAATAAAGATATTCCAAAGTCTAAAAAGCAGAAAATCGAAATGTCTAACTAATTTAAGAAACCAAGTTTCAAAACCTCATTAAAACGACTTTTTCTAGAAAAATAAAGAATAAAAGGGAGAAAACATCAAACGATGTACACTTCTTTTGCTAAACTTTTCGCCGACGAGTGAAAACGAAACCATTTCTTGTTCGTCTAATCATTCGCGAAACCAAACCTTTATAAAATACATCTAAACAAAGAAACTGAATTAATAAGAGACTAGGAAAGGAAATCCTAGATTTTATTGAACTTGGAGAAACCCATTAAATTTAACGACTCCGTTTCTTAATAATATGGTCCAGTTTCTTTTGAACTTTATGTTCGTTTTGAAATACGTTTGCTAGCAAAGGAATCCGGTCGAGGTGAAAAATTTAATTCGCGAAAAGTACCGAGCGCATTATAAAATAAGAAATTGAATTTCTGAATAAATAACAGCTTAAGGGATGTCTTGAGAATTATTTTATATAGATGGAAATGATCTTCAAAACGTGATATCCTATTTTTAAAATTCTATACATCTATCTGCAAGAGTACTTGATTTTTCAATCATATGCATTGAAAGAATATTTGAATTATTTCGTAATTTATAAAATAAGCAAAAAACGTTTTCTTTCCTATCGTTTCTGGGGACGTGTTTTTCCTACGTGTGGGCTTATTTTATATTTTATTTTAAAATAACGCTATAATTAATATTTATAATATTTGTTTCTATTAATATTTCCTTTTTTCTAATATGTCTTTTTATTAATATATCTTTTCCACAATATTTTTTTACTATCGCGGTTCTTGGATGATTAATTCATTGTAGTCGTTCACATTTGACATCTAAGGATGTTACAAGATCTGAAAAATATACAGGGTGTTTATAAAGTAATACACTGATCAAGAAAATTCATTTAAACGAGCTGATGTGTGCATCACATGACTTCCTTTTACTCCAATTTAATGTCATTTTCCCATTATTGGCAATTTTAATGTGATTCAATAGTTTACTCTCTAAATATCACCAACAATGCCCAAATCAAAACCAGATTTTTAAACAAAATCGCCAAATTTTTCGCCAAGTTCGCGACAAAACTTGGCGAGCAAAACCCTGCGAAATATCGCCAAGTGATAAATTATAACACCACTTGAGTTTACGTCGAAATTAACAATAATTTCCCTCCAAAAGGGGCAAAAGACCCCCTTAGGAACATCCGAATGCAACCAAAAGGGAAGGTGCAAAACTAGGCCCCACTAGGAGTCTACGTACCAAATTTCAACTTTCTAGGACATACCGTTCTTGAGTTATGCGAGATACATACGCACATACATACGTACATACGGACGTCACGAGAAAATTCGTTGTAATTAACTCGGGGGTCGTCAAAATGGATATTTCGGGTGTTTGTACGTTCCTAGGCATATATCCACGTGTGGTCGATTCGAAAAAAAACCACAATATTCATTCGGGGGTGAGCAAAATAGAAATTACGGCCGATTTTTGAGTGAAATTTTTTTCGCGAATACAAAACTTCATTTTTTGTAAAAGGAAGTAAAAAACTGCTTTAGATTTCATCATTTCTTTTTCTGATTCATCTTTGAAAAGGTTTTTTTCACAATGTTAAGCCACTGCTACATGTGCACCTTTCGTAGTTTTGAGAAGATTTAGACGGTTTTCAAGCTCGCATCAAGCGCTAGCGCATCCAGTACGTACCTTCTGGAGAGTGAGGATTTGGTCATAACAGTCCTCACATTTATATAAACCGTTTCCGGAAATAAGAAATGAAAACGAGAAATAATTTACTTCCGATTGATCATCCTTCCTACCTTGAGGCAACAATAAGAAAATAGAAGCGCATTTTGTTTTTAATTAAGAGTAGTTGACCTTAACCGTGTTGTAGTAAGAGATTTTTGTAGGTATTGTAAGTAATCCCAATAAATGTTTAAATTATAAACATTATCTTCCAATAACGTCATCATCTTTATTAATAATAAAGCTGAAAGTCTCACTGTCTGGATCTCTCTGTCAGGATCTCTGTCACGCGCATAGAGCCGATTTTCATGAAATTTAGCACAAAGTTAGTTTGTAGCATGGGGGGTGTGCACCTGGAAGCGATTTTTCGAAAATTCGATAAGGATCTCTTTCGATTCCAATTTTACGAACAAAATTATCATAAGAAGGACGAGTAAATTACGAAATTATCGTAACGTGGAACCATACCAAGGGCACAAGCCAACTGGCGAGAAAATACATCACACCTTATTTGTAAATATACAGGCGAACCGAAACACATTTTAATTTTCTATTACGGGCAAAGCCGTCAGGGTACCACTAGTGTTTCAATATATTTAAAATAGCCGCTAGACAATATTCACGAACCTGTAAATTATTTTACGCTAAAGTAACAACTGTCATGCTAGAATTTGCAATATGTATTAACAGCAAATGAACAGCATTTCATAACTTTACTTGGTTTTGAAAAGCTGATGACCTTTTTAGAAGCACAGTACTTCCCATTCTAGATTTTTTTGTTTCAGCTAAACACATTGAAAATTTTGAAGTTGCACAACAGATTTCCCAGAATTCAGTCTTAGTTTGTTTGTATTTATATTGTATTTTAACAGCAACTAAGTTAAATTGTTTTATTTCATCAAGAAACCCTCAATGGAATGCTTTACAAAATAATTTCCCTCGAAATGTCTGCAATATATAAGAAGACAAATTTTCTGTACGTGAGACTGGATTCTTTCCCAACAATTCTTCGGATAACTGGCTTCATCTGCATCTATCCTCAAGTCAATAAGAAAGTGTCAGATACAGACGTCCCCGGACAAAAGCAAATCATTCGATAGAAAAGAAAAAAAAACTTTTCCTCCCCACACAAAAGCAAGGTGAAGTATTCGGCGAAAAGAGGACTGCTTGCAGCTGTCGGAGACATCCTATGTTTATTACATTGACTTTTATTAATCTTTTGAACCAATGATCTGAAATAAAGCATTTGTAAGAAGATAATGCTGAAAAGAATAATAGACTATAGTTCACCACATGAAACGGAATCCCAGCTGTTTTCATTTAAACACACACCAAAAAATGTGTTTACATATGATTAGCCGCTATTGATCCACTTTTGTATGATGGTTTTATTTGCGTTTTAACCAATACTAATGGTGCGACCAATACCATGGTTTTCATATTTAAACTAGCGAATTGTCCTCGTGGGTTAGACCTTTAGCATTTATTTGTAGTACAATTTCCACATATTAAACAAAATTACCATTACCAGGCAAAATTTCTAAGCAGGTCAGACAAATTTGACCTGATAACATGTTTTTTTTAATTGCAAAATTTACATCGTAATTTCTGCAATTTTGAAGGGGTTTTTTTCTATTCTGAATATTTTTTTGTTGTTTTAATGCATACTAATGAGCAGTTGCACATCTCTACGACTACAAAAAGCATTAAAAGGCAGCGAAATTAAATGCTCAAAACATTTTAGGATGTAGCAATCTGGGCTGGTTGCAGAACACCATTTTAGGGGGCGGCATGCTAAAAAATGCGCCCCCCCCCCCTTCCAAACAAATATACGGTTTCGCTAACGAAAAGTTTCCGAATCTGCTTGGATGTCTGTCAATAAAAAGTACCAAACCGACCGGGAATAAATCATAAAACAGAGCATAAACGTTACTAATTACATTTTATAAGCAATGGAAAGAAATATTATTTAAAATATTTATTTTCCTAAATAATTAATGAATTGGAAAAAATACTGCAATCGTTTGCATTTTATTCATTAGGTGCTTGAACACAAGTGGGACGGATAATATTGTCGACTGTTTCGGGGGAAGGGCGTTATAACCCTCCATTTGCAGCTGCCCCTGGTAGAAGTGTTTCTTTTATGTAAGTCTGATAATGATTTTTCAAAAATGATTGAGACATTAATTTTTTTTTTAGTCTCAGACAATTATGTTCGAAAAATGGCAGTGTACAGCATTACTTTAAACGAAAAAAACAGCAAATGCAAACTGAATTACCGTAAACGTTTGACAAAAATAGAATCTACTAGTTATAACTTCTCTCTCTTGTAATCTTTAACCCAATCAAGTATGTGCGCTTCTGGTGCAAGAATAAATCGAAAATAAGAAAACATAGAAGGACTACAAACAGTAATGACTAATAAAATTAGTAAACTTCTTAGATAGAGAAAATAAACTCAGCGAAGAAAAAGCGAATGAAAAGAAAAAATAAACATCTAAGAACTCTTATGCCAAAAAACATTATCGTAAAGTTTCTTTAAATCGAAATACGCCAAACCGGAAACAGAGTGCACAGCTGTATAGATTAATTCGATATGTTATCACCGCGTCCAACAGCAATTAAGACTTTTCCCAGTACTAATAGAACCGTATTGTAAAGATCCATCTTGTTCCAATTGCGATGGCGCTGCTAATAAAGTCCCACGGAAAGGAGAACTCGCCCTGCAAATTTAATAAAGAATTAAATAACGGACTAGAGTTGCCAACTTTCGGGAAAAGCGAAACTGGATGAATTTTTCAGAAGTCTAATCATTTGGTCAAATGTAGTACATTGTAGAAACTTTAAAACAAATGGTCTACATTTTTTATTACTTTTGCTATAGAAATTAAATCTACTGTCTGCAAAAAGAGTTTTCCTTTTGAATTCAGGATTTGTTCTATCAATTGATGTTCAGAAGCAGGGCCGCAGAGAGCCAAGGCGGGCCCCAGTCAGTTGGGTCCCTCCCCCTCCCAAAGAAAAGAAAGAGAGGAAAAAAGAAAAGAAAGAAAAAAAATCAAAACTGCATAATAGAAAACAATTAACTCTATTTTAAGTTGCCACAACAGAAAATACCAAATGAGTAAATTTTATTTTATCTTTACGTTTTCGCTTATTCGAAGTTCTTTTCCCTCCTTTTCTTTCTTCTTTTCTTTTTTGAGCAATCACGATTGCTTATTGCTTTCATTTGACTGTTTTGATGTTCCTATCATTTTATTTTCTCACCGTCACCCACCGCACCATCACTGTCGACCGGCTCCTCACGATGCTGCTCCTATAGCGAAAGCCGTCTCCAGATTGCATCCATGTCCTACACACACGCGCATACATGCACAACTACACACACACACACACGCACATACACACACAAACACACACATTTATACAGACACCTACACATACACACACGCACATACACACACCTACACATACACACACAAACACATAGACACACATATACACACGCATACATACAGACGCCTACACATACACACCCATACACACAACTACCCACACATTCATGCCTACGCACAGACACAAATACATGCCTATACACACATACCCCTACACACAAAAACGCATACCCCCCCCCCCCACACACACGCATACATACACACACTCGTGATTGCGGAAAATATAATTTGAATTCAAGTTGTCAAAATTCAATTTTTTTTTTCTTCATTCCGTTCTTTTCATTCTTTTTTTACGTCAGTATCGCCCCCCCACCCCAAGGTCCAGGCCCCTAGTTTCCGACTAGGCTGACATAGCCTCTCGTCGGGCCTGTTCAGAAGTAATTTCTTGCTAGAAAGAAGATGATCAAATGTATAAAAAATTGGCGAAGAATTCCAAAACAAAATAATAGATGTTTCAAGTCCATTGTTTTTTAAGAACTCGGGATGAAATTTGATCGTAAACATGTAACAAGCGTGGGCGACTGAACTTACATCCAGTGACTCTTGTTACCATAAAACAAGAAGTTACATTACATTTAGAAGGACATATAAGGTTTGTTGTAAGGAATTGGGTTACGTTGATACAATAGGTTTGAAAGTATTCATTTTCAAGATAAATAACAATGTATTATGCGAGGACAACCCGCGCGCTTGGTGATACTATGCGAAAAAATACATTAGTTTAAAAAATTTATACAGCATGCGGAAATGTTTAGTACAAATATTGAAGCAGATTGTCTATGAATGGGGTAGTTTCCAAAAATTTAAAAGTATTTTTTTCTGAAAGAGCATGTCAAAAAACGTATTATCTGACCATTTTTTAAAATAATTTGCTTAAGTTTAATATTTTTACTAAATTTTTACTTACATGAAATTTTTCTGCCGATGACATCACAAATGATGAAATGCCATTCAGTGTTGCCATTCACAGAACAAAATATTTAATTCGCATCTTTACTCAAGTGTATTGGCAACAATATGACTGATAGCAAGAGTAGAGCGCAATGTTTGAATTCGCTTCTTGATTATCATAACGTGGAAACGCTGTAGAGAGATGCGACGAAATGTATGATTTGTGACGTCATCAAGACCACGCCTTCTTTGAAAAATCGAACATTTTAAAAAATTGATGAAAAAATAACTGTTGGGAAAATGAAAGTATTTTCTGAGCCCATGCTATTATTTTTGCTTATTCTATCAATTTCAGTGACTAAAAGTTGTACTTTTGACTGAAGGACCCCATTTCGGCAGTTTTTAAAAAAATATTTTTTTTTACAATTAAAGCCAGCTCAGTCAATAACAAAAAATTAAAAAAAAATAAATAAATAAAAAAAACATTTAAAGCCATGAGAGGACCGTTTATCAAAACTATTGAAATTTTTGTACACTTGAACATTGAGTAATTTCAGATTTTTTTTTTTTTTTTTAATGTTATCAAATTCATTAATTACGTTGTAGCATTAAAATAATTGATTTGATATTCTATTTCAAATAAGCAGATTTAATCATTTTTATAGACATGTTTACCATTGCATGTTTGTTCACAAATTCATCTTTCAGAAATTGTAAAAAAATTAATTAAAATAGTTAATTGTTAAAACGAAGAACGTTTGAAATAAAAATAAACATACGGGGTCCTCAAAATTATCCTTTAAGTCGTTATTTAACAAGTGGAATAACTAAAGAAAGAATTTTAAACACCACAGTCGCAAAATTTGACACAGTAAAGCCAAAAAAAATATTCTAAAGTCATATAAAAATGCATTGAGATTCTCTTGAAGGAAAAAACATATCAAATACTGCTAAGTTTAATAGCTCCTGACCGAAAAATAGAAGTTTTTTTGCCCAAATTTTGAAATTTGAAGACCCTGAAACCACATAGACAATATGCTTGAAGAATCTTTCGATTTTAGACACAAATGGGAAATGCTGAAAATTCGTGTCAAGCAAAATTGGATATTGCGAATAATAACAAAAGTAAAATGCATTACAAATTACTACCGAATAAAAAAAGATTTGTTCACGTGCAAGCTTAAGGACTTTCAAGGACTTAATTGTTCCGGAAATAGATCTATTAATAGAATAGTATACATATTTCAACATGCAATAACAAGAATAACAAATACAGTGCTGGCCAAATTATTAGACTAAGACGGTTTTTTAAAAGCAAATTCTTTATTGATTACATAACTATAGACACATTAACGAACAGTGAAATAATTATCTAATATTTAGTATGCATTCCCTTGTTCTTGATGAGCATTTTAATTCTTTTTGGCATACTTTTCACAAGGTTTACACCATTTCTTAACTTTTTAAAAGGAGGTAAAAAATTGTTTATACTCTCTATTATATGTACTCACATACACATACTCACTAATTACCTAAAACTAACTTTAAATATAACAGAATACACTAATAAAAAGAACTAGTGAACTGTTGAAGCTGATTGAGGTTATGTTCCTGGTAGGTAGATAAACAAAGAGCATAAACAAAGCAGGCAGTGCTGCCACCTGCAAACATTAAATTATGCTAAAATAACGTAATAATCAGTGTACAGTATGTATTGTACTTTAACAGTAAAATAAATAGTATTTTAGTACAAATAGTGTACAAAAAAAAACAAAAAAAAACTCTTTAGTCTAATATTTTGACCAGCACTGTAGTAAAATAAAGAGCGTTTACATTTAGTTTTCGGAGTTCTTTAACTTTCATTCTTTTAATTGAAGTTTCCACACTTCGGTTTTCTGTCCAAATGCAAAAAACATTTTCAACAGAACGTGAACCGTTTTACAAATTCTCCTAATAGGATAAAAGAAAATAAAGTAAAAAAATGTCTTAGAAAAGCAAATGTTTGGTGACAATGAAACTCTTATTTTGAGTGATAAAAACATATTTGAACAGAAAAAATAGAAACGCATCGGAAAAGATTACGCAGCCAATTTTCCTCGAATAGAATTTCGAGACATAAAGGAGGAAAAATTCATTCCCCGACGATAATCTTGGAAGAGTGTGATGATAAATTGATAAAATCAACATTTTCCTCGCATACCGCAAAATCAGAAGAGCAAAAAGAGGAAAATAATGTTCCCGATGTTTGTTCTTTTTTGCGCACGTTCCAAGTGTAAACAACATTCCAAAAGGACAGGAATGACTGAAATAGTAAATTCGGCCGCCAAAGCGAAATGATCCGAAAACATTTTCTTGAAAGAATATTCCTCGAAAATGGAGAATTTTCGACTTTGGAGGAATTCAAATGGAGCTCAATTGATTTTGTATTAGGCGATCTGTTTTAGTGAAAATTATAAACTTGAACATTTTTTTTTCTTAATGGGGTTGTCTCCCTCAGTCAAAAGTACTGCTTTTAGTCACATAAGTTGATAGGATGAGCAAAAAACAAAAATAAAACCCAGAAAATACTTCCATTTTCCCAACAATTATTTTTTTTTTTAATTTCCGATTTTTTAAAGAAGGCGTGGTCTTGATGACGTCACAAATTATGTACTTTCGCGCGTTCCACAGGCGCGCTGAATGTTTAAGCCTGCTGCCTACCACGTTTCCAGGTTATGATAATTTCAGAAGCGATTCAAATATCGCACTCTACGCTTGCTATCAACCACATCGTTGCCACTACATGTGAGTATAGATGTGAATTAAATATTGCCCTCTGCTCTTATGGCAACAGAGAATGGCAGTTCATCGCTTGTGATGCCATGCGTAGAAGCGTAAAAAAATGAAATTGAGTATGCTCATCGATGAAAAAGTTTTTTAAAAAGTAAACTTTGTCAAATTATGTTAAAAAACGAGCTGATGTGTGCATCACATGACTTCCTTTTACTCCAATTTAATGTCATTTTCCCATTATTGGTAATTTTAATGTGATTCAATAGTTTGCTCTCTCAATATCACCAACAGTGGCCAAATCAAAACCAGATTTTAAAAAAAAAATTAAAAAATCGCCAAATTTGTCGCCAAGTTGGCGACAAAACTTAGCGATCAAAGGACTTGCAATATATTGCCAAGCGTCCGCCAAGTTGTAACACCACTTGATTTTACATCGAAATTAACAATGATTTCCCCCCACAAAGAGGCAAAAGTCTCCGTAGAAAAACCCGAATGCAACCAAAAGGAGAGGTGCATAAATAGACCCCACTAGGAGTCTACGTATCAAATTTCAACTTTCTAGGACATACCGTTCTTGAGTTATGCGAAATATATATGCACATACATGCGTACATACAGACGTTACGCGAAAACTCGTTGTACTTAACTCGGGGATCGTCAAAATGGATATTTCGGGTGTCTGTACATTCCTAGGCATATATCCATGTGTGGTCGGGTTTAAAAATAAACTCAACATTCATTCGGGGTGAGCAAAATGGAAATTAAGGTCGATTTTTGAGTGAAAATTTTTTCACGAATACAATACTTCCTTTTTTGTAAAAGAAAGTAAAAATGGTCAAATCCCATGCTTTTCAGCATGCTCTTTCAGAAAAAACATTTTTAAAATTTCGAAATGACCCCATTTGCTTGATAAGTGTCCTTAAGAAACTCTTAAAAAACTATTTTCTAATTTACATGTTGATGCAATTTTGTAGAATATTTCTTCAAAAATAAGGTCTATTAATTGTCTACAACAAATTTGGAAGAATTCTATTATGCTACCAATATAAGAATTCACATTGAAACGAACAGAATTACTTTTTCAGAAGACTAACACATTTAACACATCGAGCATACCATCTACATCGAGCTGTACATTTTGGAATCCCGTCAATCACCATAAAACTAATAAAAGAATGGAACAATTGTGTTTATTTATGGTTTTCTTGAACATTTTTAATTTGACACCTGCTCGCATTTAATAATTTATAAACTATATTAATCAAAGAGAGCACTTACTTTTACCAAACTCACGATCCCTGTTTTAGTGCACAAGATAGTTTTAGGCCCAAGATCCTACTTATTTAGATCAGAAAGTATAATATCGTTTTTCTTCAAACAAAGAAATTTTTATCATTTTTATTTCCAATCAACGATTAAAGTACTCACGTTATCAGCAATCTTTTGCGACCTAATGTGCAATATTTAAATCCCATACTTTAAAAAAAATCAATTGGTTTTGGAAACAAAAAAGGATCAGAACAACTGGAAATCAGAAATTTGTGTGTCGGGAAAGTATGTTGTGCCAAGGTAAGCCTTCTCCTAGTTTTCGGTGCTATTGCGTGGTGTGGTTTTGCATAATCATGTTTCAGAATAACGCCTTTTAAATGGCAATCGCTGCAATATAATTATGCGACATTGTTCCATCTGATTTCTTTCTATTCTTATCGCTAGACTATTTTTTATGCAACAAAGTTTTGAAAAAATTGGCCGACATCCAGAACGCGATCTCCAGATATTTTTCTCCAAAACCAACTGATTTTTAGACCCGGAATTAAAATAGCACTATAGATGACAGAAGCAAGCTGACAACAAAATTAATTTCTTTGTTTGAAAAAAATAACATGACTTCCTTATCCTCTAAATATTTAATTCGCTCAAAAACTTATTATTTTCACAGTAAAATTCTTTAGTTTCATTTATATATATATTTGAGCCCTGTTTGGCAAACTTTTTCTTCACGCCTAGTGGTCAATAAGGACACTTCAAATACATAACCTTCGAAATCGAAGGAAAGAAGTTGGTTAAAAAAAGTTCTCCTAAATAACAAGAAAGGCAATACAAGATACAGCCCGAAGAATGTTTGCAGGTGGGATTCGCCAGGTTAATTACAAAGGCTCCAAGTTTACGACAGAGCCCGGATTAGGGTAGTGGAAGCAAGGGTTTGTATTTCCGAAGGAGCTGTGTCTGCCTTTTTAGTAGAGCAGCCAGTATAAGAAGTATTTGAAGAATAAAATTCCTTTTATTTGAGCGGGAAAGTCCACTTAATCCTTCGCAACAGCGGCAGAAACAAAAATCCGAAGCATTATTGCATCAATGCTAGTGTTTTGGTAGATAAACAGGAATTTTACGATTATTTCTCATCATATGGAACTACATGATGTTGCTTTCAGCCTAATAAAAAAACCCTTCATAAAAAATCCTCTTTTATTGGAGCTTGGTTTTATTTAGCATTTTGTGCTAAACTATTGTTCTGCCGTGGACAAGTTAAAGCAGTAACTTTTTTTTTTTTTTTTTTGCATTTTTGTTACTGGTTGTACGTTAACTTCATTATACAAATTTGCTTTTTCTTTTTTTTTTTGTTTCCGCTGAAAAAAGCGCCTAATTCCAACATTTCCATATTGTTAGCATTGAAACCAAAACTAGTTTCTTCAAATGTCTCCAAAACTCTTTTCTGCAGACTAGGACTGGGGGATGCATCGATGCACTGCACAAAACCGGCGTACTTCCCACATCACTAAACCGGTTTAGATTTTTTCTCTTAGCAGATTCATTGATACCACACTGACTACAAATCCAAGCACCGACTTGTGATTGCTTCCGTTTTAATCTCTAATTTTTTCATACTAATTTCAAATTATCAGATCGCCAAGCTAATCCAAATTAGCGGCGAAGGTGTGAAACGTTAGTTATAGGAAATTTTACAAACAAGCGCTGTTGGAAGTATCACAAGCCAGAGAGACTTTGCATTTCCTCCTTTTTGGGGAGAAGTACAGTGGTGGTAAAAAAATTGAATCACCCGCGCCGCAAAGGAGAGGAATATCATCCCGACTGCAGATGTATTTCTGATCAAGGAGTTGATGGGCTCCACTTTGTGCAAGGAACAGTGAACGCTCAGGTGTATATTGGCATTTTGGAGGAGAAATTTCCGGGATCACTTTACTTCAGTTCCAAACGTCGTTTTCCAGGATCATTCCGCTCCGTGCCATAGGGCAAAACTGGTAAGTAACAATTTAAAAACCTTTATCCTGCCATTAGACTTAAATCGACATGGGGTTAAGTTTTTTTTTTCTCTAAACTCACACACAGGTTCAGAAAGGGAAAATAAGCATGGGGTCAGCAGTTTGCCTTGGCCCGGAAACAGCCCCGATCTACGTAAACAATTATTGGATTCCTACTGTTTAATATTTATTTCATAAGTTTTGCAGAATTTCACATATATTCATCGTTAATCCGTCGACCAAAACTTCTCATATAATCCCATTGTTGTGAAAATGCGTGGGTGATGCAATTTTTTTTTACCAGCACTGTAAAACGTATTTTAGTTATTAACGGGAAATATGTGAACGAGCAAAGTTTATCCCCACCTATCAAAAAATAATAAATAAAAGAAGCTAATTTAAAGGGGGAAATAAGCAGACACGTATTTTGATGTTACAAGAAGATCCTTTCTAAATGCAAGATTATATGAACTTCTAAATGGAATGTATGACTTTGCTTCCATAAGCTCACATTTTCTGCTTTGAAAAAATAGGTTCATTGCAATCTCAAAACACATCCTGCAATACGTATTACCATCTTACCCTTTTTTATTTATTATTTTTTGATATTTTTGTTGGTGCTTGAACAATATATGTTTTAGGCTCTCCTCTGATATGCCCCCCTCTTGGCGAGATTTTAATTTTTCGCTCGATACGAAAATCGCCAATAAGGCGATAACTTGGCAACCCTGGTTTTGCAACTTGAACGCTGGAAAGTAGTTTCTCGAAGTCTCTTTTTGCACGTGTATGTGTGGTAGGAGGTAGGTGCTCATATGTTTCGCTCTTAAGGAGATTTTAAGTTGAATACTCTAAAATAAAGTTTCAATTCAAACTTTATTTTAGAGTATTCTTTTTCTTGTTGTTTTTACTTCCTTTTACAAAAAAGGAAGTATTGTATTCGCGAAAAAATTTTCACTCAAAAATCGCCCTTAATTTCCATTTTGCTCACCCCCAAATGAATGTTGAGTTTTTTTTTCGATTCGACCACATGCGGAAAAGTGCCTAAGAATGTATAGACACGCGAAATATCCATTTTGACCATCACCGAGGTAATTACAACGACTTTTCTCGTGACGTCTGTATGTATGTGCGTATGTGCGTATGTATCTCGCATAACTCAAAAATGGTATGTCCTAGAAAGTTGAAATTTGGTACATAGACTCGTAGTGGGGTCTAGTTGTGCACCTCCTATTTTGGTTGCATTCGGGTGTTTCTAAAGGGGTCTTTTGCACCTTTTTGGGGGGAAATCATTGTCAATTTCGATGCAAACTCAAGTGGTGTTATAATTTGGCGGTCACTTGGCGATATATCGCCAGTCTTTTGGTTGCCAAGTTTTGTCGCCAACTTGGCGAAAAATTTGGCGATTTTTTTTTTTAAATCTGCTTTCAATGTGGCCATTGCTATTGATATTTAAAGAGTTAGAGAGAGAATCCCATTAAAATTGCAATAATAGGGAAATAGCATTAAATTGGTGTAAAAGGAAGTCATGTGATGCACACATCAGCTCGTTTAATGTTAATTTAGTTGAATTTTCTATTTTAATTATGAGTTCGGTTTGTGATGTTGTCCAAATGTATCAATTGAAATTTTTGAATGAATCTTCTTTTTCTTTTTCGTCAGGTCGTCCAACGTTTGGACGTACCGGAGTCCTAAATAGATTTTTTATATTTAAACTAATTGAAAATAAAGAGGTTAGGTAAGTGAACATATTTTGAATTATTGTGTTTTTAGTGTGTTTCTGGTAGTTTGTATTTTGGTCTGGTTGGCATTTTTGTAGCACAAAAATGGTGTTAATTTCACATAAAATCTGTGACTTTATTGTATACTGAACGGAGGAGATCTGTGACTTATATCCGACTGTGATGTATATTAAAAGTCGGAGGGATAACGGACCGAGGTCCTGGCGAGCCCGAGGTCTCATTGTACTTTCGTAATGAGACCGAGGTCTCATTACGAAAGTACTATGAGACCGAGGGCTCGTATCCCGGAGAAACAACGGAAAAAAATTAATGCATTAATTTCATTAAATAATTAATTTGAATTTTTCCTGTTGGCGCTAAAAAAGCATCGCTAAGAACGATGTATGACATATGACGTCATACATAGTTTTCTTGGCGACGCTTTTTTGGCGCCAACAGGAAAAAGTCGCCAAGAGGGGGGTATATCAGATTTGTTCCATGTTTTATATCTTGCATACAATTTGTAAAATTTAAACAGGTTTAAGTAAAGCCATAAAAAAATGAAGTTAACAAAATTGTGGATGCTTGACAACATCGCGATGCAAGTTCGCCCATGCATCGCGATTTAGAAATTCCTACATCGCTGAGCCTTAACGCAGACCTATGGCTATAAATTATAGGTAGAATAAACACATGTCAAGTTTATTAGAATCCTCTCTGTACATCAACTTGTTACAGCAATACATTTCTTTAAAAAAAAAAAGAAAGAAAAAAAAAAAAAAGAAAGAAAAATTAATTTGAATTTTGACATCTTGAATTCAAATTATGTTTTTCGCAATCACGAGTGTGTGTATGTAGGCATGTGTGTTTGTGTGTGTGGGGGGGGGGGTTGTGTGTACGGGGTATGAGTGTTTATGTCTGTGTGCTGGCATAAGTGTGGGGGGTATGTGTATGGGTGTGTGGGGGGTATGTGTATGTGTGTAGGCATATGTGTTTGTGCCTGTGTGCAGGTAGGAATGTGTGGGTAGTTGTGTGTATGTCGGCATATGTGTTTGTGTCTGTGTGCAGGCATGAATGTGTGGGTAGTTGTGTGTATGTGTGTGTATGTATGCGTGTGTGTTTGTGTGTGTATGTGTTTGTGTGTGTAGGTGTATGTGTGTATGTGTTTGTGTGTATGTGCGCGTGTGTGTGTGTAGTTGTGTATGTATGCGCGTGTGTGTGGGACATGGATGCAACCTGGAGACGGCTTTCGCCATAGGTGCAGCATCGTGAGGAGCCCGCCTGTCCACGGTGATGGTGCAGAGGGTGGCGGTGGGAAAAATCAAAGGAACGTCAAAAACAGTCAAATGAAAGCAATAAGCAATCGTGATTGCTCAAAAAATACTTGACAGTGTTGTGATATAAAAATCGAAATTCGATTTGCCGAAGAGCTTTTGAAGTACAAAACGTTTCAAAGTAAATAGCAAAGTGCTGACTTTGATTTGCTCAAAACACAAGAAGGGCCTTTGCGGAAAGGTTCAAGATTACTTTTCTTTAATTGTTCTATGTATCAAAACGCGCGAAAAGGTCTATCGAAAAAACAAATTCATGTTGGTTTTCCAAACACTGATTCCCTTTGAAATTTGCATTAAATAATTTTGGATTGGGCAACTTATTTAACTGCCGCAAAGGTAAGCATTTCAGAATGTATTGTCCGAATTAAGCTTTGCGTTTAACAAACAAAAATAAAAAGTAAAATACTTCTGGTCGAATTTTCATTCAATTTCTAACTCCGTTCAGCCAAAGGGAACAAATTCAGATGCTTCCTTCACAAAGAGCTGTAACTGCCGATTAGGTCCTTTAATGATCTATGTGAATCACATTTGCTACGAAACTAAAGCATTTTTCAGTAAACGGTACACTCACGAAATACATCTTCTTTACTAATAATAAAGCAGAAAGTCTCTCTGTCCGGAGGATGTCTGGATGTCTGTAGGATGTCTGTGACGCGCATAGCGCCTAAACCGTTCGGCCGATTTTCATGAAATTTGGCACAAAGTTAGTTTGTAGCATGGGGATGTGCACCTCGAAGCGTTTTTGCGGAAATTCGATGTGGTTCTTTTTCTATTCCAATTTTAAGAACAAAAATATCATAAGATGGACGAGTAAATTACGAAATTATCATAACGTGGAACCGTAACATGGGCACAAGCCAATTGGCGAGATACGAAATTATCATAACGTGGAACCGTAACATGGGTACAAGCCAATGGCGAGAAAATTCACCGTACATTATTTGTAAATATACAAGCGAACCAAAAGACCTTTTAATTTTTCCATTACGGGCAAAGCCGTGCGGGTACAACTAATTAAAAATAAAACTTTCAATATTATATGGATGCTCCAGTTGCCAAATCGATTAACTCCGCTTTTTAAGAAAATCTTCATTTCTGTTTTAATAGTGCTTAATCAATGCTTAGAATGTGAATTTATATTAAACTTTTGGTTCAGTACATTTCTGATCCTGCGACGGCAGAAAATGTAACACGAGGACCATTCACTCCTATGGATAACATATCTTTTTCATCACTGTTCTCGACTTTTTGTTTTATGGAGTTAATCGATTTGGCAAGCGAAGCATCCGTATATCTCAGCTCGATCTCAAACTGAATTTTCTTTTGGCATGAAAAAAAAAAACTTTACGTCTAGGGAGGGGGTGAATCAGCAAATGATTATTTTCAAACCAAATCACAGACGAAAAGATTTCAATGTTAATTTAAAATCCATACACGCGAGTAAATACAAAAGAGGGGGGGGGAGGGGCTAGCATTTCCTAATTGCTTTTGAAATATTTCATGCAGGAGGTATAAAGGCAAAGATATTTTTTAAAGTTGCCAGTGATTGCATTAATTTTAAATATTTCTGCATTTTATTCAAAATTATAATATCGCTGTTTTAGCTGTAGTTCATAGAAGAGGAATTAACTAACATTTCACGTTAGAAAAGGACAATAAAATGTTTTTTATTAATGCGAAGAAAAAACAAAATAATTAAATTATTTCTTATCAGTGTTTTCGAAAAATGAGAACTACAAAGGCAACTAACTCATGCATAATACTTTTTTGGTTAATTAATGAATAAGTAGTCACGTACAAAAGAACGCTAATAAACAGGAAAAAAATGCAGCTCAAACAGCGCAGAACATTTAAAGGTCCAAACGCAAATGTTCCGAGTCAGAATAGAAAGCGTATTAGTTGTACAGATTAATTTCAAATGTTATCAGCATATTCAACAGAAATTAAGACCCTTTTCCTTGTTAAATTGATGTGTTCCTGGCAGCCATTTTGTTTTCGTTCCAGGCGGTGATGGCAATAATGATTTGAATAGTGATCCAGCTCCATAGTTAAACGTGTATTATTACAAACCAGTTTGGCAACGACTTGATAAGAAGTAAACTACAGATAAAACTTAACTGCCTAGTATAATTACTGGGAACACATTAGAGGCGACTAAAACCGAATTAAGGAAATTTCTGGAACGCTGGGCTAATGCAATCTGAGTGACAGGGGTTGGTTTATGATTAAATTTTACAATTGTATAAGAGCAGCATAATATTTACTAAGTAGAATTACTGTTAAGATTATGAACCGAATAAGCTTGTTTGTAATGCATTTTGAGCAAAGTTGCTTTAGATGTATGATTTATGTTCTAATTCTCATAAAAGTTCTTAAATTATTTATTTAAACTTATTCAAAGATATTTTTTAACAACGAGGGAGATTTCTAACAGTCGCTTTGTACTAAATTGAAAACGAACAATTGTTATATAAACACTGGTATTCTTCCTATAGAATTAAAAAATAAATATTCCTCCACTTCCTATTTTAGCTTAAGCATTAGTTATTTTCTCTTCTTTTTCTTCTTTCTACTGGGGCTGCGTTAGAGACACTACCTTTAGTTTTGCAATCCTCCGAAAAACATCCATTGTTTCATGTAGCACCAATATCGGCGGATGTCATTACCACGGGATTCAGCCGCCCAGTTTCCTCCACCAAACGGAGGCACATAGACACTGTGTTCGATGTAAAACTCCACTGAGAATTAAATTTTGGTAAGAGCACGCCAAGCCAAACGAGTACTATTGGGATCTTTTACATGCCACATAATACGGCATAGACGCTGTCGATTTGATCATGAAAATCCACCGACTGTAGCCAGGACTGAACCTGCGCCTTTGGGCATAAGAGACTAGTGTCTAACCAGTACATCTCTAACTCTCTCTATCTTTTTTCACATAAACTTTTAAAATGTTTGGTTATCATGAAAAGAAACTTCATTGAGTCACAGAAATATGCAGTGCATTTGATTTAAAAATAGCAACAATTAATCAAATTATCTTTGTCACTAGGTCAAATCATAATTCAGTTTTTTAAACGATACGTCTATGAGTGCAATGATGCACGACATTTCAATTAAACTGCAGATGCTATTTCTTGACTTATTGGTTTGTGACACGTGAGTTTAACAATACAAAAATGCCAAATTCCAGAAGATAAAAAAACTTTCTTTTTTAATATTGTTTTACCTTTTATATTAAACTGTTCTCTAGGAAAATTTTGCTTTGGATTTATTTTTTCAGAAAAAACTAAAGATAGTTACAAATATATTACAGTAACGTTTGCCTAACTTAGTCTGTTGTTCGCATTTTCATGGACGAACTTAGAACTATTCAAATTGATTTTCAGTAAGTTACCGCCCTATAGCCAGGGCTAAGGTAGAAATACATAAAATACACCGCCAGCTCAGTCATTCCATCTGAGGACTGCAGTTTCGTGCTTGATAGAACTCATCAGCCCGGAATTGGAAGTGACTGAGCTGGACGACCTCTTAAGGAACTCAAGATAGCCAAACAAACTGGTAGCTGATATAAAACTAGCACAGACCAGACAAGTAACCGAAACAATGGTTCGGTTCATCTCGAAGATTGAAGGTAAGGCATGGTATATATATACACACACAAGGCTATAGGGCGGTAACCTACTGAAAATACCGTTCCTTATCTTCGAGTTGAACCGAACCATTGTTTCTGTCACTCGTCTGATCTGTGCTAATTTTATACTAGGTACCAGTTAGTTTGGCTATCTTGGTTCCCTTAAAAGGTTTTCCATCTCCAGCTCAGTCATTCCCAATTCCGGGCTGATGAGTGCCAACGAGCACGAAACTGCAATCCGCGGATAGAATGACTGAGCTGGCGTGCATTTTATGCATAATCTAGTCCGTGCTTCATCATAAATCAAAGCTTTAAATTGTCAAATTAGTAGGTATTTAACGTCCAATCGCACATCGGCCCTGAATAGTTGAATGGAGAATGCAGTTAATCATATCCTTGCTCATTCCAAAAAATAAGTCTTCAATTTATTGAAAACGAAAACATTAAGCCAATTTACGCTTTTGCCTGCATCTAGTTTTCTATGTTTTACATTAAAGTGCCTTCCAACTGAAATAAAATTATTTCTATTAGAACATATTTAGTTGTACTAATTCAAAACGTCTATTTACAGCAGGAATAAAGAAATGATCTTTTGGCACTTTCATTAATAGCAAAATTAGATTTCCTAAAATAAATTTTTGATTTTAAAGAGGCTGAAATAGAATATTTTATTTAACAGAATTTGTATTAGAAAAAAAAATGAATTTATGGTTTCACAAAAGTAGGTTAAATTCAGCATAATTAAAAAAAAACCTGTTTGAAACAGTTTTTTTCGAGTTAAAAACGATTCTCTGAATTTTCTTTAAAAAAATATTTTTACTGTCATTGTGTTTTTTTAATAAAAGGGTTTATAATCCTACCATAGCCGCGAATGTAAAAAAAAATAATTGCTCAAAAAATGCCCTTAGAATATCTGAACCAAAAAAAAAATATTTCCTATATATGTTCTTCATCAAGAGCTTTTTCCAACGAAGAGTTTGCTTGAAGCTAATCAGCCCTTAAGAGTGGGATTTATGTCTGTCTCAAACCGCCTCGCAGGCGTTAATGTTATGTTCTTTTTGTATTGTTCAAAATTAACGAAAAAATGTTCAAATCTAAAAGTGAGAAACGGGATTGAGGTGACCTCGAAAACTTAATAAAAAACGGTTGTTACAATCGGACTATTGCCTTAAAAGTCATTCGGGGTAAGGAATATACAGACCGACAAACACACATTTTCCGCCTCCCAAACTCAACGTTTGCTGAAAAGCTGGCTAAAAATGGGACTATTATCACTCTATCCCATGCAAATAGTCCAGAAAATTCCAACAATTTTCAGAAAATGAACGACAAACTGATATAATTTTAAAAGAAAAGCCTACATTAATCCATCATTTTAATGTAGAAGATATACGATGCAGTATTTTTTTAAGTAAGAGGGTATGAAACGTGAAGAGAAAAGAAATCTTATTTTTGACAAATTGCTAAACTTAAATTGAATGAATTCAGCGGGCAATATCTTCACTTTACAGATAGTTGCTAATATTGAGAACACCAGAGCTTCGAAGGAAATAAAATTACAAAAATAAACTCGTAGTAGCATCCCTAGTGACAAAAAGATAAAAATGTCTAACACACAAAGAAAGGAATTCGAATTCGGAGAGGAAATCAAATCCGCAATACATTGAAACTTGAAAGCGAGAGACAAAAAAATAGTAACAAGAAAATGTCAGAGAATTTTTATTTGAAACGTGTTCTGAATGCACTGAAATATTTTTTCAGCTAGATCGTAAAAGTGATGGAAGATTCATAAATATTTCAAGTCGAACTTGAATGAGTTTAAGGTCAAAATTCAAATACGGTTGTATTTGACTATCCCAGTAAACAAATGGCGTAGCGCTATTATTTCTGCACGGATTGTCCGTCGCTATTCAGAGTAAAAAAGAAAAAAGAAACAAAAAGGAAAGAAAATACAATTTTACTTCAGGATGTTTGCCATTTATTGTTTTGAAAAGTATTACGACAAGCAAAATATTATGCGGAATCGAAATTTCTAAAATTATACATGTTTGTTACGTTTAAGTTGTCGATTGTTTCCCTATTTAAGAATTGGCAAAACGTTAGCAAATTTCTTGGGTGTACGTAGTAGATAATTGGGAAAAAAATTATCAAAAAATTGCTTCTATGGGAAATGTTGGCGTTGGAAAGACGAATATTGAGGGAGAAAATACCAACTGACAAAATATGAATCAAATTTATTTGCAACAGATAATTTTTGCTTTCAAATGCGATTCATTACGACCGCCACCGTGATGTTCAAATAACTGCGTACGATACACAGCATTTACCACATATACAGTAAGTTACCGCCCTATAACCAGGGCTAAGGCAGAAATACACCGCCAGCTCAGTCAATTCCAGCCGAGGACTGCAGTTTCATGCTTATTAACACTCATCAGCCTGGTATAGGAGTGACTGAGCTGGAGGTGGAAAACCTCTTAAGGAAGCCAAGAGTGCCAAACAAACTCGAATTTGAAAATCAACTCGAATTTTCGGTTCAAATTGGAATTGAACCGAACCATTGCTTCGGTCACTCGTCTGGTCAGTGCTAATTCTGTATTAGCTACCAGTTTGTTTGGCACTCTTGGCTCCCTTAAGAGGTTTTTCACCTCCAGCTCAGTCACTCCTATGCCGGGCTGATGAGTGCTAATAAGCACGAAACTGCAGTCCTCGGCTGGAATTGACTGAGCTGGCGGTGTATTTCATGTATTTACCACATATCTAAATTAATGTTCTACCTTTAACGTTATTAGAGTTTTTAAAATTTCAATATCAGGAACATGTCCTTCACACACAGGGGAAATTCCTCCTTTAAGGAAATTCCCACCATTAAAAGTCACAAGGAGAAAGATCAAGCAATCACTATAGGCCATGCCGTACGAAATGCACAACTATTGACTTATATCAAAGAAATGTTTTCACTGCACACTCTAAACTTAAAGACCAACGGTCCAATGTGAGGTGGTGCAGCACCCTAAATGAAAATAATCGAAAAAAGATAATTCGCTGCCGTGACGAAACTTTCCGTTGGTTTCTTTTTTTAGAAGTTAAGTACAAAGGTGTTCTTATTGAACCTCATTTGTAAGCAGCAACCATTTGTAGTAAATAAAATTGATATGTACTGCATTGTTTGGCATTTAATTCTTCATTATTCACAGAATACATTTTTTCAAAAGCGAAATTCCCCCTGGTGTCATTTTTTTAAACAGAAATCGACACTGCATGGAATTTTTCAATGAAAATCCTAAACGTCACTCGCTAGAGGAATTTATACACAAGTTGTGTTGTAATAACCCTTATACTGTCCGACCACGGATTGTATGGAAAGGCAATCATCCGGTTCACTGGCGGAAATTGACGCATTTATTAGTTTTTAGGGATGTCTCTTTTTTGCAGATATATGTTAGCCTCTAAAATAAACAGTCTCATTCAAATGAGCGGAACACGCTCATCAAATTTCTCCTTTTCCCCCTCATTCAGATAGACTCGTCTTAACTGGACGCTTGCCAATTCCATGCAATACATAGTTGGACAGTATGCCTGTGGTTTATGTTTTTTCTTGTAACTAACTTGAAACAATGTGGGTATGTCAATATGGTCCTGCATAACGGAATTTCCTTCTTATTCGAATAGTTTTTCCTGTCAAAGTGGTTATTCAACTAAGCAAGTTCCACTGTTTCTACAGGGTGACAATAAATAATTTGGACAACTTTCATGCTAATGAAAATATCACGACCAAACTTAAAAATTAAGATGAAGACGTTATTTCGTCTAATTTATACACAAATTTTCAAAGTGGCAACTTTTAGTCTTAATTCAGAGCCTAAACGTGTCACAAAATTTTCGGCTATGGATTGCAACTCACCAACTGATATTTTATCCCATTGCATAAGAATTTATTTAGAAATGCCACATTTTTATGAGGTTTAGCCCACACCCTTGTCTCTACGATAGACCAAACAAAATAATAAATTTGGTTCAAATCTGGGGAATACGGTGGCTATTCTTCAGCTCCAAGGAAGTCCGGAAAATGTGTTTTGCACCAATCTTGAAGACCTTTAGCTCTGTGTGCAGGTAAGGAATCCTGTTGGAAAGTCGACCTTTTGTTGCTAAAGAACTTTTGCTACCAAGGTATGACATCTTGCAAAATGCGTTTGCGATATGTTTCTTGATTAATCTTTATCCCTCTGATCTACAAAACGAGTGATATTTTCTCACAAGCACATATCCCACCTCAAACCATTAGATTGGGATCTTTGATGCCGTTCAACAATGTAAGAAGATCTTGGAGACAAAGTTGTGTTCTAAACCTCATAAAACTTTGGCATCCCTAAAGAAATCCTCGTGCAAGCCATGGGATAAAGTATCAGTAAGTGAGTTGCGGCCCACAGCCGAATGTTTTGTGACACGTTTAAAGCTCTGTGTTAAGGCTAAAGGTAGCCACTTTGAAAACTTGTAAATATAGTAGACGAAATAATGTATTGATATTAATCTTGAAGTTTGATCGTAATATTTTCATTAGCATTATAATTATAATGCTAATAAAAAAATTATAATGCTAATGCGATTCCAAGTTATTCCTCGTCACCCTGTATATATTAGTAGTCTACTAATGGGGATTTCAAAAATGTGCATGAAAGCGTACCATTAATTGAGATTTTGCTTACACTACGCCTAAAGCATTATTGAACAACATTGTGTTTCAAATACGCATAAAAACGTTTTTATTGTCTAAAATATACATAAAAGCAGTTCTAAAACAAATGTCCTTTGTGATTTAAACAAATTATTTAGAACACCAGCCAAATAAAATTAGTAACATCTACATTAGCATCATTACGTTTCATATATCCTTAACAGCATTAGAGAAGTTTTATTAGCTAAAATAAACATGAGAGTCTTTACAAAACAATATCCTTAAAATATTTAAATGAATTAATAGAACCATCAGCAAAAGTAAAGGAAAGAAAAAATATCAACTATTTTGCAGATTTATTTCCTTAACAAATGTATTCAATTTATTCTCTTCGATGCAAATAGACGAAAATAACTGTACTAATTACGATCAGTCAAATTAAATTATACTCATGATTTAAAATTTAAATATTGTGTAGAAAAACTAAATCGAAAACTAAAAGTACGTTAGATTTTTCATGTAATGAAGAAAACTGCATCCCCGCAGCAAAAAGGGCTCGTTTTCTTACTTTCTTAAATTAAGAAAAATGATAAATGACTGGAGGTAATACTTTAGGCAGAAAAAGTGGCTCAACAAATAACTTGAGTTAATTTGCTAGAACTTCGTATGGTGCTCTACATGCAAGCAGAATCTAATTTAAGGAAGAAATTTATTGCTCTTGGTTCAAAACTTTGTTTTGAAACAACATATCTATCAATTACAAAAATATTACAAGTAGAAGATGATTATTTTATTTTCTGCTCCGGACAGCAACGCTAAAGTTTGCATTTTTTTTTTTTTTTTACGAATAGCATAAATACTTTTTTTTTTATCAATGCCGAACTTGACCTTATGTTTAAATTGCGTTTTGCAGTGTTGTGGTTCGACGCATTGAAAAAATAAACCTATGAGTACACTTTTACGTTGCTAAAAATGTACCTACATAAGTCGGGCTCAATCATTTGATAACGGAATCGTGATGCATCAAATTAAACATATTAAGTTGATAAAAAGCTTTTTATTCTATTGGAAAGGCAAAAGTTAAAATTTTGTGTGCCTTTTGCTGCAATGAGAGCCATTGAGATTTCTATTACTATTCTACGGTTGAAGCCGTTATTGTGTTGCAAAGACATGGCTATCACCAAGTAGTGTCCGATGTATATTTTCACTTCAGTTTACGTTTTGCGATAAACGACTGTAAATGAACAATGACTTGACACAACAAATAAAGATCCCTTTGGGAAAATTCAATTACAATCTTAAGAAAAACATACATCGGACACCACTTGGTGATAGTCAAGTCTTTGCAACACAATAACGACTTCAATCATAGAATAGTCATAGAACTCTCAATGGCTCTCATTGCAGCAAAAGACACACAAAATTTTAACTTTTGCCTTTCCAATAGAATAAAAAGCTTTTTATCAACTTAATATGTTTCATTTGACGCATCATGATTCCGTTATCAAATAATTGAGAACGGCTTATGTAGGTACATTTTTAGTTGATTAATAGTTTTTTATTCTATTGGAAAGACAAAAATTAAAATATTGTGTGATGTCTTTTGCTGCAATAGGAGCCATTGAGAGTTCTATGACTATTCTATGCTTGAAACTGTTATTGTGTTACCCAAAGACTTGACTATCACCAAGTGGTGTCCGATATATGTTTTCACTTCAGTTTATGTTTTGCGATAAACGACTGTAAATCAAGAATGAATTGACACAACAAATAAAGATCTCTTTGGGAAAATTCAATTACAATCTTAAGGAAAAGGTGCTCAACTAGACAATGTATAAGTCCTACATACGAAACTTCAAATTACAATCACAACTATTTTGTAATTATGTGAAATTCATCACACAGTCTACGAAGTTTCACCGCGCATGCGTAGCGTAGCAGTACTATTTAAAACAGACTATTTGATCAAAATCATATTTGAGATACCCAAACGTTCTTTCGTAGATAAAATTAAACAGACGTCTCAAAAATTAGCTAAAGTTGATTCGGGAAGGTTAAAATGGTAATTTAGGTTAAAATTTAAGCGGGAAATAATTTTGCGAGTTCTTAGCTTTCTCGAATTTCAGTAGTTCTTTGATTCTCTGCAGTTCAGTAAAATACGTTTACTAGCATTTTTTCAACCAGTAAACATGCTTATATTCTTATCATTTTTCTTAACATGAAAAAGGAAAGCAATTGGGTAAAATCAACAATTCTTGTTTTTTCAATAATACATCAAGTAAATAGTTTAATTCTGATACCTTACAGTGTCCAAACTAATATAGTTCAGCCGTTAAATGTTAATTGCGTCAAAATAGCTGACAAATAGTGCAATTTACATTCATTAGCCTCCAAAGTGCCATCACATCATTCTTATCAGTCTATATATGCCCTAAGTTTGTTACCTGACTAAGACCGGCTTTTAAGTTGTCTTTACGATGTTCAAATCCATCACATTTTATGTCTAACAATACTGCAAATCTATACCTAGTCATAGGAAACTCTATTAATTAAAATTATATTAAATTTTAATCCAATGCACCACAGTTACGATTATAATCTTTACAGCTATATTTATCATTAAAGCTCATAATCCCATTTTACATATTTCTATCAATTACAGCACGGAAACTTTGAAATTTTAGAGACTTAAAAATATTCTTGGAATTATTACTCTGCTTATACCCCAGACATATCTCAACAGCTAAAGGTTTAAACAGTTTTCAGTTTACTTTGTAAAACAGACACTTCACCGTTTCGTGTGCTTTGGGTTGCTGCGTTTAAATTAAATTTAAACTAATTTAGCATCGAAATTTCTTTAAAATGATAGGAAATGAATATTCATCTATTTACTGCTTGCATCAAAGTACAAGTTAAAATGTTACACATTTTCCCCATTCATTTAACTATTTGCTTACAAGTTTTGGTTACATAGTTCATCACTGATAATATATGCCTGTTAATGTTGGAATGTCAAAAGATTATGTGAATAAGTTTTAAACCATTTGCTGTGTAATCTCATTTGAAGATTAATGGTCATCGTTACGATTTCTTACATACGTTTTAGAACTTAGGCGGTGCTTGTACCTTTCATTACATAATTTAATTTGAAATTTTACGGTTCATATTTTTTAGTTAGGTCTAAAATTATATTGCTTCTTTCTTTTTCTTATGATCTTTTTAAGAGAAATAACACACAAATAATTGACAAACTCTTTGACTTGATGAGAGGTAGACGAAGGGATATACGCCCCTTATGCATTAAACAAACATAACAGAAATTTTGCTGAATTTCAAATTGTCGGTGAGCTTTAAAGGCAGATGGTGAAAACCCCAGTTTATGAATAATTTTTAAAAATTAAACTAAAAAAATAAAATTATATCTCAGTGCAAATCTCGTTGGCGACAATTTGGCATTTTCAAAATTTGAAAGCCATGTTTCCAGCATGCCTGCACAATTTGTTCAAGTCAATTTCTCTAATCCTGTTGACACTGGCACATCCAGTATAAATTAAATTATTTTATTCTACAACACAGCTGTAGAAAAAAATCACAAAAACATAGATATTGATCGTAAATTCCCCCCCCCCCCCCCAAGGTGTGAAAGTAGCCCTTGATATTTTTTAGAGGAGTGAAATTTATTTTTGAGGAGTTAAATATAGAAAAAAATTTTGAGGAGAAAAATATTAGGAGTTAAATCTAGATATAGACCCTAATATTTATCAATTGCACTTAAAACAAGTATTTTTTTAAGGATGAGATGGAGCATTACAGGGAAAGAAAAAGGGTGTGATATTCATACTTATTTAACCCTTATAATGACTTTTGTGCTAAAGATACGACTCTTGGCGACTTTTTTGTTTTTGGTGATTCTAATTTAGTTATTGCTATTAAGAAATAAAAATTGCGCAGTTGGAGACATTAAACAACTTTCATTTCTAAATTACGGGGGTGCTATAAAAACTTGTAGATATCGCCAATATCTGTAAGTCATTTTACTATTGCCGCCAAGGTGAAATGTAAAACAGTAACCAAAAGCATCCAGTATTTGACATTTTGAACATTTAAAAAAAAAAAAATCTAAAACAGTAAAATGAATTTTTACCAACACTACAATAGCTTTCTTTACCTCAGTTTTCCACGATGCTTAGTTTTCATTCAAAATACAAAGTGACTCTTGACTGAATTTTCAAAGCGCATTTCCGGTACTCCAAATGCGAACGTATTTCAATGCGGGGGATATTTCGTTAATTGGGAATCTGGCGATCTTTCTTCATTGCCGTCAATGTTTGGCTCCAGCGGTTGCGCGAGAGGTATTTTTCTTTAAAATCAAAACAAAGAGATCGGAAACATCTATTCACATAGGGTTACTATAAATCAGCATGGTTACCAAAATAAAATTATTTACGTCAAAAATGAGACGACCGTGCCAGATTCCCAATCATCGAAATATCCCCTCAATGCGGGAAAAATCTTGTAGGAGTGTTAAAAATATCTTTTACTAAAAATTAAGCATCTCTTGCCACATTTAAAAGAATATCAATGGCAAATTTGAAAGACAAAAAAGATGGTCATAAAATAATCGATAGCTGCACCGCTCAGTTTATCTCCCATCATCAATACTTTAACGACAAAACTAAGATCATTACCGCAGAACTCAATAATGCAAATCCCGCAATTTCCATGGTATAAGTAGCCAAATTCGCTGTTTCTGCTATTTCCACGTAAGTGCTTGGTGTATTTTTAAAACCTTCACCCACTGTTTCACAGTTCAAATGTCAGTAATTCATTTCCTGGAGCATTTAGATTGATAGCACGATCATTTTGCAAGCCACTTGCCTCATAAATCAATCAAGAAAGAGTTACCGAAAATGTGTTGTTCGTTGCTCAACGAACTCATGTGTGCATCACATGCCTTTCTTTCACTCCAATTCTCATTATTGGTAGTTTTAATATGATTCAATAGTTTACTGTCTAAGTATCACCAACAATGGCTAAATTGCAACCAGATTTAAAAAAAAAAAAAAAAAAAAAAAACTAAAAAATCTCCAAATTTGTCGCCAAGTTGGCGACAAAACTTGGCAACCAAAAGATTGGCGATATATCGCCAAGTGTCCACCAAATTATAACACCTCTTGAGTTTACATCGAAATTAACAATGATTTCCCCCCAAAATGGGACAAAAGACCCCCTTTGGAGCATATGAATGCAACCAAAAAGGAAGGTGCACAACTAGACCCCACTAGGAGTCTACGTACCAATGTCAACTTTCTAGGACATTCCGTTCTTGAGTTATGCAATACATACACATACATACGTACATACAGACGTCACGAGAAAACTCGTTGTAATTAACTCGGGGATTGTCAAAATGGATATTTCGGGTGTCTGTATATTCCTAGGCACATATCCACGTGTGGTCGGGTTGATAGAAAAAACTCAACATTTATTTGGGGGTGAGCAAAATGGAAATTAAGGCCGATTTTTTGGTTTAAAATTTTTTCGCGAATACAATACTTCCTTTTTTGCAAAAGGAAGTAAAAATTGGAAAACAAAATCGTTAAGAGTTAGTTTTCCAATTATTGTTTTCAGATTTATCGTACCAAGTGATTTCTTTATATAAATTTAGTACACATATTTTTGTATTGGTTTCTTAGGGTATGTTCGTACAGAGCAACCGGTTGGTTGACTTAATGACGTCAGTGATCTGTGCAGTGAGGGGTCCATAGGTTTTTTCATTAGTTTTCATCAACTGGTAGCTCTATTAGAGCGCACCTGATTAGTCACCGGTTATTTGCGGTTAAGTGGTTGTTCGAACATACTTATATTCACAAAAAAAACATATTAACACGCTTTTATTAGCTTCACCTGTATGTATGTATGTATCTTGTAACGGAATCTTGCTGCTCAAATTTCGCCCACTTCCTGCTATCGGATTCTTTTGAAATTTGGCACGCGACCTCAGACCCGATGATAATGCAGTATTCTATAATCAAATTGATTAACTAACTCTTTTAATTGTTAGTTTCCTCCAATTTTAATCAATATTTTGGCGTAGATCCAACAATGTAAAAAAGGAAAAATTTAAAAAAATACATTAAAAATGCTCACAAAAATTTAAAAATATCTACAAAAACCTTTAAGTTTTCTGCATCAGACAAAATTTGTTTCAATGTTTCAAGGTATTTAGAACATGAAATATACTTGTTTTTAACTAATTTCATGCCAAAATTTAGGTGAGCCTTCAATTGGAAATTTATTGCTGATCAGACCATTGTTGCGCAAAACTTTTATTCGAATACATCTCAAATTTTCAAAGTAATATAAATATGATTTCCGCAAACATACATCGATGACTCACAGTAGCTTCCCATCGGGGTGCCCTTGTCTTAACTTTAAGATATTACTTCGCACTCGTTTTATGAATAATTTCGTCAATTCAACTTTTACGAAAAGAAGTAATTTCAATTTTGCCTGATAATTCTCTAACATAAGACTAAAAAACAGAGAAATAAAATAATAGTTTAAAAGACTAAAAAAACTAGCTTTCGTAGGAAAATGAATTAGAAAGTGTAAAATAATCTTTGGATGATAGTAGTTGACCATTTAATGTAATGCAAAAAAAAAAGCGTGGGGGCTTCTTATTAGTTGTCTTGAATTTCTTCCATTTGTTGTCCAAGCAAAAATGCAAATAGACAGCACCCCACGCTTTTTGGTATTACATTAAAATTAAGTGATTGGTCAAATACTATCATCCAAAGATTATTTTTCACTTTTTAGCTCATTTTTCTACGAAAGCGTGTTTTTTTAGTTTTTTAAACTAATGTTTTTTACGGCGACTTCGTTTAAAAATATTGAGTAGACATTGGGACAATCCGTGCTTCTAATAAAAACTTTAAAAAGTTCCAAAAAAAATTTATTCCTTTTTCCCCATAAATAGGATTAATTTACCAGCTTTTTAAACAGAACTAAATTTCAAAAAGTCATCAACTTTAATAATTTTGAACTTAACAGAAAAACAAATGTCTGACTCTTGACACTACACTTTTTCTCTCAATTCTTCGACGTAATGAAAACTTCTGAGAGAGAGTTAAAAAAAAAAGCAATCAAAGATGTTTCTTTAGTATAATACGTTGACAATAAAACTTTGACCATGGCAGCAGTGCTCAATAATTATTGTTTCTGGAACAATTTTTAAGAAATTTCAGTAAGATAATTTTGTTTTCATTTTTCCATATAAATAACACTTAATTACCAAACAAAAAAACTACAATTGAAAGAGCATAACTTTATAACTGAAAAATAATCCTGCTTTTCACTTTTACTAATAATTGCATCACACGTCGCCCCTCTTTTCTTCACTATTATGAAAACGCTCGTCAAATAGTTGAAGAAAAGCTTTTGAAGATATTCTTTTAGTTTTAATACCTTGACGATAACCCTAAGACTATTAAGACAGTACTTAATATAACCCGTGTTTTTGGTACGTTTTTAGAGAAATTTCACCTAGAAAATTTTATTTCCCTCCCATAAATAACACTTAATTCCCAAACTTTGAAAACAAGACAGCACTTAATATAACCCGTGTTTTTGGTACGTTTTTAGAGAAATTTCACCTAGAAAATTTTATTTCCCTCCCATAAATAACACTTAATTCCCAAACTTTGAAAACAAGACAGCACTTAATATAACCCGTGTTTTTGGTACGTTTTTAGAGAAATTTCACCTAGAAAATTTTATTTCCCTCCCATAAATAACACTTAATTCCCAAACTTTGAAAACAAAACTATAAATAATAAGCAAGACTTATTAATATAGAAAAATGTCAGTCTTTTTAGTTTAAAAACAGTTATTTCTCTATTCTTCGACATTATGCAAACTGCCTCCAAAGTCTCTTTTTTCCTATAAATAACACTAATATACCAAAATGAAAAGCCAACTGTAAATGAAAAAGCATAACTATTTAATGGAAAAAAATAAGTCATGCTTTTCCCTTATAATAATAAGTGCATCACACGCTGTCCCTCAATTCTTCGACATTATGAAAACGTCCGCCAAAGAGTTGAAGAAAAGCAATCGAAGATGTTCCTTTCAGATCAATACCAATGCCCAAACTTCCCCGAAGAACATCGGCCCAAGGACCAGGTTCTGTGGGAGGCAAAGAACAACAGTAAAAAGAAATCACTTTCACCATTTCTTTCCGCGTTTTTCTTTTTTCTGCCTGATAGAAGGTAACGGGGATCCTCCGGGGGGTGTGGGAGACGAATAGCTTTAGGACTTGAGCCAATTGTGCCTTTTCTTTGGTTCTTTGTTATTGATGGGACTGATTTTTTATCCACCTTTTTCCGCGATGTCTTTGTTACCGATAGGTGACTATTCTGACCTATTTCACGATTAGAAGCCTTGAGAATTGATTTAATTTTATTTTATTTATAGAAATAGTTTGGTTTAGAGTCCAATGCATAATTAAAGTCTCCTGTAACAAGAGAATCCATGCATTAAACATTTCCGTTTAAAAGGGTAGAAAATTAGCATTTAAATTGATGGCATGACTTACCTCCGTTTGAATAGGATCTTAGAATACTGCCCTAAATTACCTCATTGATTATCAAGCATTTGATTATCATAGTTGAAATGAATTTCGGTAATCTCAATGTAAACATGCGTAAAAAAGTAATTTACTAAGCTTAGTATTATTTAGATAATAGTAATCTTATTCATTTATTTTTATCGTCTTGATCTATAAGATTCTCTTTGCAGCATTTCTATTCAATTCAAAAAGTCCAATTACATTCTAACTTTACTTTAAAAGATATTGCTAGAGAATTCCTTAAAGAGTAAATGGGCAGACATGCTGCAGATTTGATAAACATCATTATTACTGATTTTTAGGTGAAACGTTGTGTTTGACTCAAAATCTTATTGTACTTTAAACAAATCCGGCACAATAGAAATCGTAATAGAAACGGCAAAATAATTGAGGATTAGTCCTAGTTCATGTATGAATGATATACAACGCAAAGAATGCTTCTTTTTGATCAATGCCTTTAAATCATAATAACCAAGCTTTCTTTTATCCGAGTGTGACATACTTTATTAAGAATCTCCATGGGCCTGGACACATATAAAATTTAAACATATTTTATTTTTTCCTAGGTAACAGGAGAAAACATTGAAAAGGAAAGAAAATCACAAAACAAGAATTGAACGGGTCTCTAGAAGAACTGTATATGTTACACTTGATGTTCATTAATATTTCGTCCTTCCTGTCCTAGAAGAAGGGCATATGTTACAAATTAAAAATACAATTTTTCATTTGTAACATATGCCATTCTTCTAGGGACACATTCAGTTGTTATCAGTACTACTTGCTTATTTTATTAATTGCTAGTATAACTACGGGTCATAGGTTGAGCATTACTACCCGAAATTATGCATAGGACTTAATCATTTCTGAAATATTTCTGGCGTTTTAAGTTTCAAGTTTCATATTTTCACTGACTACATTTCAGAAATACGCGAATAGCTCTATTAAGTGGCTCTTAAGAAGAATGACTTCCTGATGCTATTTATGACAAAAAAAAAATATTGAGTAATTTATTTCACTTTAACAAGCAGCATGTTCCCTGTTGCATCAGTAATAAAAATGATGAGGTTATTTATTCAAGGGTCATCAAGTGGAAGTATTTCAACTATGGTAATTAGGTTGTAAAATCTACATTTCTCATTTTTTACCAATTTCGATAAAAGATTTCTTTAGCTTACAAAGACTTTCTGTGGTTTCGGTTAAAAATATTGCAACTTGTCAAAAACTGATAACCGACAGTGGAAAATAATTGAAAATTATTTTTATTTATTTTATTTTATTTTATTTTATTTTTTTGAGCAATTACGATTGCTAATTGTTTTTATTCGACCGTCCTTGATGTTTGGCTTCTTTTTTAATCCCACCGTCCTCTGCAGGCGCGACTCCTCCCGGTAGCCGTTTCTCCCGGTCGGTGGCTTTCATGTCCTACACACACACACGCTCATACACGTACACGCACCTTTACACACGCCTACGTGTATTCATACAGGTCTACGCGCACACAAGCTTACACATACCCAACTGTACACACGTAACCGCCTAAGAGGAGAGACAAGAGCAGTTTTTAGAAACAAGTGAGTAGGGCAGTAACCAATAAGTAGGATCCTATTGTAACTCATGATTGCGAAAAACATAATTTAATTCAAAATTTCAGATTTTTTTTTTTTTTTTTTTTTTGCAAAAAAAAAAACTTCATCAACACTTCTTTAAATCTTCATAAGGATTAAATGTTCTTTTATAGCAAAAGGTTTCATGTCATATTCAAACTTTACTCGAACTACTAATACAAGCATGATACTTTTGTTGGTGATGTTTGACACGCATGGAAATGCTTTATTTTGTCAAGGCTGAACTGGATCCATAACTTAACTGTTTTACAGTTAAGACTGTATTTTAGGAGAATGAAGAAACGAAAAAGTGATCGACAATGAACGCTATCAACTGGGAGTTTAGGGTTAATTCATTGGAGGTTGGTGATATTTTGATGGTTGAAATTTTAACCCAAACTGGGAATTGCTTCGATCAAATGTAGAAGCAATTGTCACCTGACATACCTTGACGGGCGATTTTCTAGTATGCAGTAATGGACAAAAAATATCTGCAACACTCATTTTCACGACACGTCGTCAGTTTCTAGAACTTCAAACTTTTTTTGATATGAGGTAGTAAGAAGCAAAGTGATGTAAGTTACAACCAGTGCAAATGATAGGAGAACCTCTCTTTCACTTTGGGGCAAGAAATAGTGAAGACTATATATGAGGCAGTGAGAAGCAAACGGATGTAAGTAACAAAATTAAAAATTTGGAGATAACCAGAACAAATAGTAGCTGAACCTCCGCTCTGTCTTGGGGCAAGAGATAGTACTAGTACCTTTAGTAGGTGCTTCTGTATAACATGACTTTAAAAAATAACTCAATGAAAATCTACCTAGGATCTGAACGCGATTTACTCAAAACTTTAAAAAGTCTACTTACATCCCTTTGCTTCTCATTGCCTCATACGTTATCTTTACTAATAAGAAAGCAGAAATTCTTCTGGATCTCTGTCTGTGACACGCATAGTGCCTAGACCGTTCGGCCGATTATCATGAAAATGGGCACAAAGTTTGTAGGTTGGGGTGTGTGCCTCGAAGCGATTTTTTGAAAGTTCGATTTTGTTCTTTTTCTATTCCAGTTTTAAGAACATTTTTCCCGAGCAAAATTATCATAAGATGGACAAGTAAATTACCAAGTTATCATAACGTGGAACCGTAACATGGACAAGCCAATTGGCGAGAAATTCACCACATATTATTTGTAAATATACAAGCGAACCAAAAGACCTTTTAATTTTCTACTTCGGGCAAAGCCGTGCGGGTACCACTAGTTGACAATAAAAGGAGCGAAGTTTTTAATGCCTTTTTATTAACGCTACGAAAGCAATTTCACAAACCCTTAGAAAGTACTACTGCTTCATAAAATGATCTCAAAAGTCCTTCGAGTGTTTCTGAAAAAGCATTAGTATTTATTAAACTGTTAGAAAGTACCTCACATTATGTACCCTCGTGTCTATAAAAATCCCCTTTAACGAGGCAAGTGAGAAAAAACATAAGCAACTAATTATCTCCCACTTACAGCTGCCTTCGAAATTAAAAAGATGAAAAATTTGATCAGTCTCTTGACGCCTATTAGAACTATCGGTGAGCAGCATATGCCACTATCAACCCCGAGGCAACTTTAATAAATCATGGCAACGAACGCAATACCGCTCCGAGCGCCACCATTTCTAACAATACGTACTATGTGTGGAAGCCATCTTGCCCTGAGAGATGATTAGTTGTCTACACCTCATTTAACCTTCCTCGCACCTAATTTGCATATTATTGACATCATTAAACTATTGGAAGCAGTTTTGGGAAATTAGTGTTTTTGTTCATGCAGGAAGGGGAAAGTAAAATGGGAAAAAAGTGAAAGCAGAGATGGGTTTTTGGAGGAGAGCTTCAGGGTAAATCCAAAGGAAGTTAAGCCTAATACAAAAATCAATATCCCGCGTTATGGAGTAATAGGATTTCGTATTACTTGTAACTGAACAGAGTTTAGTTAAGGTAAAATAACTCTTAACTTGCGTTAAAGTACTGAGGTAAGGATTAATTCTTCAAAAATTTTGGTTTTAGCATTTTATAAGTTTTTAGAATTCTAATATAATACATTAAATTGCTGAACATTTATTTTTACAAACTTGTTTAGTATAAAGTCAAAGTAGATATATACAGTCGAACCCCGCCATAGTGAACCCGGGATATAACGATCCCCAGAGCCTGATTACCGCAGGGGCACGTGGGGCACAGGCCCCCTCCTCTTAGATTTCAGGGGGCCCAAATCCCCCCTAATTTATCATAGTAATTAAAAATAAAAGATAATTTCACTCAGAATCTAGAGTACAATGATATCATTGATATTTTTGCAAATGCCAAGACAAGGAAACAAATCTCTTATCTGTTGATAAAATTTCCCCTTAAAAATTCGATATCTTTTGCAAATCCCAAAACCCACTCCCAGTTTAGTCTGTATTTACTATTAAAAGTTATATCATAGATAATTTTTATGTTTACGGTTACGGGCAAATTTTAACCACATCTAATATAATTATAAACACTTCTACTTTTTAAATGTACTTTTATAATACTATATTGTGATATGATTTACCACCAAATTTAGCACAGTTGTGCTAATACGCAAGTATATATCGAAATATTTTATTGCTTGTTTAATAGCATAAGGGGGAATATATTGGGGGGGGGCTGAAATATTAATGTGCCCCATGTCCAATATCAGAATGATTGGGCTCTGACGATCCCCCGGTTGTAGCGAACCTTGTAAACGGTCCGGACGGAAAACCAATGTCGTTGATTTAATTTTATATGATTTTAACGATTCACCTTCACTAGATAATCAACTATAGCGATCCAAAAAAAAATTTAAATTTCAATTTTTACTAAGCACTTGTCACAGCGACGTTCCTTATCAATTGTGCCCTTGATCCTCTACCATGCTTATTCTTTTTTCTTTCGCCAAAATACCCCAGCTCGAATCACATTCCTCACCTATATTAATGAAGCAGCTGTTTTTGCAGAGAGGGAACGCACCCCTTTTCGAGTTCCTTGCGTTTTTAACTGGTTTTAACTAAGCGACGAGGTCATTCATGCGTTTTCCGCTTATTTTTAATTTTATCGAGGATAATCCAGTGAACTTGACAGTTACCATGGTAAGACTGGGTAATGGAAAAGTTTTTTCTGTACAGGAAAAAGTTTAAAGTATGTTCGGAATATAGAAAGTAGCCGAAGTCAATCCTGAATTTGTTTGACCACTTGCGGTGCACTACTTTAGTGGTCAACTTAAACAGGTGGTCAACTTACAGAGGTTGAATTATATGATAAGATCTAATTCTGTGCTTGAAAATAGCGGTCAACTTAGATAGGTGGTCAACTTGCAAGGGTGGTCAACTTAACAGGTTTTACTGTATTTCCTTTTATTGCTTATGGATATTTCACGTGATTAAGAAAGATTCAATTGAAAATATGCGTCTAACAAACGTTCTACGATGACTTAGAGACTAAAGTTAAGGAATACTAAATAATTTTGAAAAGACAATTATGAAGATAAGCCACAAAACTTTTTCCTATTCCATCCTCAAAGTAAAATTGTACGTATCAACTTTACCCAGAACTTAGGGTTCTTACGTGCCTATCAAAACTAATTAGGTTACAGATTTAGAAAAATTTGAAATATTAAAGCGGTTAACCTTATCAGCTCGATCGAAAACGTTTCTATTTTAACAAATAAGGTTTTAAAGCTATAGATTAAGCAAGTTAACACATACACAACCAAATGTATATTTTATGAAAATTTATGTTTTAATTTACGCGGTTTTGAAGTAATGAAAAGCAATCAAAGTGGTGATGACAAATAGCAACCGACTAATTTTCAACTATTCTGAATTTGATAAGTTGCAAGAATAGATTTTTATAGTTGAATTATGTAGCGGAAAGATCCAGAAGTGAAACTGTTTTTTGGAATTAGTAATTGCATAGATAAGAGGACAGCAAATAGTACAAACAGATATGGAAAAATGATAAAACAAGCAAATGCAGAAATGCAAGGAAAATACAAGTTGCATCTTGTATCTTAATAGAAAGGTACTAACATTGTTTTTTTTTTTTTTTTCTTTCATCGAAAAGAATTTTTCGCATTTTAATGCATAGAAGAAAAAGTTATCTATTTTTGTTGAAACCTTATGCAAAGAAATTGACTTAAGAAAAAAAACACATTTTCGTAAAGTAATCATATTTATCTTTAATTCTTATTTCATTAAACCTTCATAGTAGCACATTTTACAAGCTCGGGAATGATGGAAAAGTTTTTAAAGTATTTTATAGCGATATTTATAGCGATGCATATAAACTAAAAAAATTTTAAAAGGTTATACGCATTGCTATAAATATCTGGTTTTAAATTTCATTTAAAACGTTAAACACATACCCATCTATTTACATAGTTTAGAGAGGCAAATATAATGCTAATTATTTAAACAAATATAGTTATACAAGGTAAATATTGCTATATGTATCAGTGAGCTGAGTGTTTTTGTCGAACTAATTTAATTTAATATTTATGTTTTTAACTATAACATTCAATATGGTTCTAGTTTTTAGAATATATTACATTATACATTTAGAAATTAATGTAAAATTTTGAATGATAGTACGATCAGTTCAAAAGCTAGCTTGCTGGACTTATTATGCATTACAGTATTGATCACTCAAAAAATTAAGATCATGAAATTTTTAACTCGTATAAAGAATAATTAATTAAACAGTTTTATTTACTTAAACACCTTTTGATGGTAAAATGTGTGTTATTAAAAAAAAATGAAAAAGAAAAGTTTGCTCTTGGCACAAAGTGAAAAATACTATCAGTATATGACGAAAACTATTAAAAAAATGTGCAATGTTAAGCTAAATGTTTGTTGTGTTGAATGTTCGGGGCCAAAATTTCATTTTATTGACACTATTCGCAACTCCAGCGCTCGAAGACGCTACCTTGCGGTGATTAACAATTCTAAAGAAAAAGGTAAAACATTCCATTCCACGTGTTTTCTTTGGGGTAAATTACAGGCTTCAGACAGTTATGATGTAATGTAATTTTAGAAGAATAGAAAAGAAAGTTTCCCACAAACATGATGAAAAATTACTCATTCGCTAAGCGTCAAAACAAGTTATAAGTTACGGCATTTGTTTATTTTACCTTTTTCATCCGCCATTATTAGACAGTGGCTGCAGCGCATCCTATAGTTTATTGGAGTTGCGAATAGCTTCTTTCAACTCAGATAGATTAACGTTACACATCTAACATTCATAGAGTCACAGGATATCAATGAGATGTTGAAATAGTCTGTCCTTCTCCCAAACAAATCTCGGCTATCACCATTTTGGTGGAAAACAGGTTAGCAGCAACTCGACGATTAAATAAAGTGGTGGTAAAAAATTGCATCACCCGCGCCGCAAAGGAGCAGAATATCATCCCGACTGAATTCAACACACAGTCAAGCATCCCGTATCCCAGATGATTTGGGGATGTATTTCTGATCAAGGAGTTGGTGGGCTTCACTTTGTGCAAGGAACAGTAAACGCTCAGATGTAAATTGACATTTTGGAGGAGACATTGCTTCCTACTATTCGGAATCACATTACTTCAGTTCCAAACGTCATTCTCCGGGATGATTCTGCTCCGTGCCATAGGGCAAAACTGGTAAGTAACAATTCAGAAACATTTATCCTACTATTAGACTTAAACTGATATGAGGTTAAGTTTTTTCTCTAAACTCACACGCAGGTTCAGAAATGGATAAATGAGCTTGTGGTCAGCAGTTTGCTTCGGCCCGGAAACAGCTCCGATCTACGTAAACAATGATCGGATTCCTGCTGTTGAATGTTTATTTCGTAAGTTTTGCAGAATTTCAAATACATTCATCGTTAATCGATCCACCAAAACTTCTCACATAATCCCATTGCTGTGAAAATGCGAGGGTGATGCAATTTTTTCTTTTACCAGCACTGTATGTCCCAAACATGACTCATTCGATTTACCTTGCGAGAGAATAGGTTAGCTAAACCATTAGTAAAATTTCTGCATTTAAAAAAAAATCGCTTGGTAGCAATCCAATACGTATGCGGCCTTCAGATTTGTTTATTAATATGAAGTATAAGTGCACCAAGAATTTTGAACGAGTAAAATCATCACTTTTCTACATTTTCTAACTCAAGAATAATTAACTTTTAATGCGGTTTTCAGTTTTGTAAAAAGGACCAATTATAATTTTTTCCCGTAACGTAGAATGCCCATTATTGCTTCTTTTAGATTGCAATATGTGTTATATAGAGAAATTGTGTTTACTTTTGGATCAATTTTTAAACTGTATGGTTATAGAAATTGTTACGTTTCATAAAATGGAAAATTGCATCGAACTCTGAAGAGAATTTAATACTGTGGAAAAAAACAACCTTCAAATCATTGCAATAAAAAGAAAGTTATACGTAGTTTAACAAACACAGTTACGGAATGGTTCGAATGTCTTAATTTCCTGTCCAATCCCTGGTATGTTTACAGTTGGAACTAGTCATTGTTGCGATTTGTTCTGATAAAAGATGACTTTCTTATGCAACTAGATTGCAATTTTTTTTTAATTTGCGTTCAACTTTCTTTAAAATGATATAAAAGAGTTTGCATTTTGTGAGAAGACGTAACATTTTCTGAATGCATTAAATTTAAAAAATATTTTAAAAGGGTCCATAGTTTTGGCCACTACTATGTATTGTCCGTTTTCCACGAGAAGGCACTTCGCCCCGCCTTCTTGAACGCAGAGTTCAATTTTACGCGGGGTGATCTGTGAACATATTCCCGTGCTTGTAAATGAGACAACCAGACAACCTTAACTTTGGCGTGCATTTTAATGTGCAAAAAAATTCAGTGCCCTTTACGTCACTTGTATGTTGCTACTTAGGTTATTCGAATATTTTAAAAACTGCTGCTCTTACGACAAAATGCTATGATCCGAATATACTTTCTGCCGAAAACAGCGAAATAGAATCATCGGATACCACGTGACGAGGGAGGAGTCAAGTATCTTCTCGTGGAAAACGGACAATACATACAGTGCGGGCCAAATTATTAGACTAGATTGTTTTTTTTTTGTACACTATTTGTTCTAAAATACTATTTATTTTACTGTTAAAGTACAGTACATACTGTACACTGATCATAACGTTATTTTAGCATAATTTAATGCTTGCAGGTGACAGCGCTGTCTGCTGTGTGTATGTTCTTCTTTATCTACCTACCAGGAACATAACCTCAATCAGCTTCAACAGTTCACTAGTTCTTTTTATTAGTGTCTTCTGTTATACTTAAAGTTAGTTTTAGGTAATTAGTGAGTATATATAATAGTGAGTACAAACAATTTTTTACATCCTTTTTAAAAAAGTTAAGAAATGGGGTAAACCTTGCGAAAAGTATGCCAAAAAGACTTAAAATGCTCATCAAGAGTAAGGGAATGCATAACAAATATTAGATAATTATTTCACTGTTCTTTAATGTGCCTTTTGTTGTGTAATCAATAAAGAATTTGCTTTTAAAAGTCTTAGTCTAATAATTTGGCCAGCACTGTACATATATATTTTTTCTGACAAAGTCTTCAAGTATACGTTATTTACAGTTTTGTAGCACGTCAAAGTAGGTTGAAATAAGGAAACGCCTTCATTCAACCAGTTAAAAAGACATTGCTTTCAGAACAGCGATATCTAGTTCAAACCCGCTCACTGGCGAATTTGAAATGGAAAAGCAAAGAAAATATCTCTGATTTAATGTGACATTTTCAAGCCGTGAAGAAAATTCAGTCAGAGCATTTCAAATACACCTTTGCGAGAACCGTAAGTATTCAGATATGTATATCGTTTTAGGAGGAAAATAAATAATTCAGTACTTGGTCTACGGGAATCTATTAAACAAAAGCAAAGACATCGCGATTCTCAATTCCAAGTTACAGCTTGTTGGATAAAGCCGGTTAAGATTCTTGACTTTTTGAATAATAAAGTAAGAAAGCGTTGAAGGAACAAAAGTCTGCTCTTTCAACTCTAACAAGATTTCCATTGTAACAAACCCATAGTTGCTCCCTTCCTATACAGTGCTAGTAAAAAAAATGCATCACCCTCGCATTTTCACAACAATAAGATTATGTGAGAAGTTTTGGTCGACCGATTAACGATGAATGTATGTGAAATTCTGCAAAAGTTATGAAATAAACATTTAACAGCAGGAATCCGATCACTGTTTACGTAGATCGGGGCTGTTTCCGGGCCAAGGCAAACTGCTGACCCAATGCTCATTTTTCTGTTTATGAAACTGCGTGTGAGTTTAGAGAAAAAAATTACTTAACCCCATGTCAATTGAAGTCTAATGGCAGGATAAAGGTTTTTGAGTTGTTACTTACCAGTTCTGACCCATGGCACGGAGCAGAATCATCCTGGAAAATGACGTTTGAAACTGAAGTAATGTGATCCCGAATAGTAGGAAGCAATTTCTCCACCAAAATGCCAATATACACCTGAGCGTTTACTGTTCCTTGCACAAAGCGAAGCCCACCAACTCCTTGATCAGAAATACATCCCCCAATCATCTGGGATACGGGATGCTTGACTGTGTGTTGAATGCAATCTGTATAGTATTCGTCTCCTTTGCGGCGCGGGTGATGCAATTTTTTTTACCACCACTGTATAAGGAAGAGGAAACAAATCGCCTGTTTGCATGTGAGCAGCAGACAAAGTTTCTCCTACTGTCTTCAAATTCGATTACAAATTACATTGGACACTAAACTAGGTACTTCGGACGATTTTTTTTTTTTTGATTTATTTTTTTAATTTTCTCATTTACTTATTTTTTCGTAAGAAATCAAGATTGATTATTCTCGTCACTTTGCCTAAAACCTGTCATGTACCTAAAAATATGTATTTATTTTCTTTGCTGTTAGTTGATAAAGGGCCACGTAATCTCTTCCGGAGCGACTAATGAAATTCTGCTTAATTTAAATGTATGCATTCACGCATTCATGAATTTGTTAAATGTTAAGTATAATTGCGTTCCATTAATATTTTATCAGAAAGTTGTATTTAATACAGGAAAATATTAAAACCCGAAGCAGTAGAATAATATATATAGACAAATTTATTTACTTAACGAAATTACATTTCAGTTTCAGCGCCTTTCCTTAAAATCTACTACGCGCAATGGGGTGGTTTCCAAAATTTTGAAAGTATTTTTTCTCTGAAAGAGCATGCTTAAAAACATAGGATCTGACCATTTTTTAAATAATTTGTTTAAGTTTGATATTTTTAAAAATTATTAAAAATGGGCGCTTTTATTGCTTATGCTTCTGGATGATGACATCACAAATGATAAAAGGCCATTCAGTGCTGCCGTTCACAGAACAAAATATTTAATTTGCATCTTTACTCACGTGTACTGGCAACAATATGGTTGATAACAAGCGTAGAGCGCAATTTTAATTTGCTTTATGATTATCATAACGTGGAAACGCGATAGAAAGATGCTCCAAAGCGCATCATTTGTGACGTCATCAAGATCACGCCTTGTTTGAAAAATCGGACATTTTAAAAAATTAATTAAGAAATAACTGTTGGAAAAATGAAAGAATTTTCTGGACCCATGTTATTATTTTTGCTTATTCTATCAATTTCAGTGACTAAAATTGGTACTTTTGACTGAAGAAAACAACCCCATTGTTACTTAATAATTAAACATAAAGACATAGTAGAAGTACTTTTTATTTCGCAGGAAAAATTGCAAATGATAAATGCTTCAATGGTAATTTACAAAATAATGCTCCTTTCATATTTTTTTCTTTTCATTTTTATTATGAATAATTATTCTTTGGATCAATATACTTTATAGTTGTTTTATGCTAAATATATTTAAATAATTCATTGGGAATAGATTTGTCTAATTTGTATTGCCGTTTCTTTCAAAATGAATAACTTTTGAATTTAAATATTGAAATTTCAACAGTATATTTTATTTAATATTAAAATTACAAACCTTTCTTACTCCATAGATAATTTATTTTTTCAAGATTGTTTCATGTTCTTCGCTATCAATTTTAAAATATTAAGATTCATTAGTGTGTTTGTTGGATTTTCAATAGCAATAAAAAAATCTAAAAAGACATACTGAAATGGGGTTGTTTTCTTCAGTCAAAAGTAGTACTTTTTGTCACTGAAACTGATAGAATAAGCAAAAAAAAAATAACGTGGATACAGAAAATTCTTTCATTTTCCCAACAGTTATTTTTCAATTAATTTTTTTAAATGTCCGATTTTGCAAACAAGGCGTGGTCTTGACGACGTCACAAATGATGCTCTTTGGCGCATCTTTCTACCATGTTTCTACGTTATGATAGTCAAGAAGCCAATTAAAATTGTCCTCTACGCTTTCTGTCAACCCTATCGTTGCTAATGCACGTGAGTAAAGATGCGAATTAAATATTTTGCTCTGTGAATGGCAACACTGAATGGCATTTCATCATTTGTGACGTCATCGGACAGAAGCGTAAACAATGAAAGCGCATTGATTTAAGTAATTTTTTAAAAACATTAAACTTAAAACAAATTATTTAAAAAATGTTCAGATCCTATGTTTTTAAACATGTTGTTTCAGAAAAAAATACTTTTGAAATTTTGGAAACGACCCCATTCACACAAAATTACAAATTTAAGAAATACGGAGTGCTCAACGGGTTGCAACCCTCGATTGCGGTTAGGCTGAAACGGTTTTTTTTTTTTTTTTTTTTTTTTTTTTTTTTTTGCTGCAATCCATAACTATCAGTAGCACTGAAAGTGAAATCGAAATCCAATTTTCAGTTTTTAAAAAAAAGTTAAAGAAATATCACACCAGTTTTGAAAATACTTTGTCAATCAGTATTTCAAAACATATAATCATAAAAGAGACCAACCCTTAAAATTAAACACATATAGTTCTGTAACAAGTTTCAGAAATAGTTCACGTTTCAAAAGTCCCATTACAGTATTTGGAGAACATCTTTTGTCCTATTAACAAATATTTTTCTTTTCTTCTATTCGTACTTATTGACTTTAAGAAACATTGCTTTGAATTTCCCCTCTTCACATTTATTATAAAATGCGAAAAGAAAATTTAAAGTGCATAATGCTAACAAATTTCATTAAGAACCAAAGATGGTGCCCATGAACACACAACGTCAAAATTATCCTTGAATTACTTAAACACACAAGTCGAAGGGAAACACGAATTCTGCTGCTAGCGCTAAATGGCACGAACAATTTACATTAACATTCTTGACTGTTGTTGACACTTTAATTAATATAGCAGCCAATGAAACAGAGCTTCTTTTTCAAATTTGAAACCAAAACTTTTGAATGGAAGAAAGAACTCAGGCAAGTATAAGTAGTAGCCATGTTTGGCCGTTAAGATATTATTTGGTTTGCTGATTAAATCTCAAATTCTGCGACTTACATCATTTTTAGCAACAAATCTAATACATTTAAATGTCCTATTAAAAAATCAGATGAAGATAAACTGTAAGGGGTTTTAAGTGTTATGCATCGAAGATTTTTTATTTTACCGCAAGTTTTCATGCACTAAAACTCGGAATACAATTCAATTTCTAACATTATAATTATTTTTTTTACGAAACATTTTTTTTTCAAAACAATGTATCTATTATCCTACATCTTTACTAATAATAAAGCTGAAAGTCTCTCTGTCTGGATGTCCGGAGGATGTCATGTCTGAATGTCTGGACGATGTCTGGATATCTGTGACGCGCATAGCGCCTAGACCGTTCGGCCGATTTTCATGAAATTTGGCATAAAGTTAGTCTGTAGCATGGGAGTGTGCACCTCGAAGCGATTTTTCGAAAATTCGATGTGGTTCTTTTTCTATTCCAATTTTAAGAACAAAACTATCATAAGATGGACGAGTAAATTACGAAATTATCATAATGTGGAAGCGTAACATGGGTACAAGCCAATTGGCGAGAAAATTCACCATACATTATTTGTAAATATACAGGCGAATCGAAAGACCTTTTAATTTTTCTATTACGGGCAAAGCCGTGTGGGTACCATTAGTATTAAATAAAGCTTAATATCAAAACTTATTGCCAAAAGAGGAATATAAATCGCCAATATTTAATCTTCCTTCAAATATCGCGTTAAAATAGTCAGGATTAAATATCATCTTATACACAGATTGCATCGTCTAGCCGTAACCTTAATAAAACTCTGTGTGTACCAAACGCACGGAATAACAGGAAAATTGTACTGGAAAAGTGTTAGCCAGTTGGAGTGCCAATTATTAAACTTTTCAAGTATTTTCCCCCTTACAATTTTATAATAAAACAGGATTTTACGTTAAAAGTATTTCAGGGTTTTTCACAACAAATGTCAGTATTTTTTCCTTAAGAAGTACTATTTCCAAGATACGGATGTTAGTTCCAGGCTGTTGTTGTAACTGATTAAATTGTGTAGTGTGCTACGACTTAATTGTACCTAAGCACCATAATTATTAAAGTAGTTGTCTTTCTCCTCAAGTTGTGGTGAGAAAGGACAAAAGTCCAGCATAAATCCGGATGTTTATAACTAAAGAAGCATTCGAATTGCTAAAGAGTATAATTTAGTATTTCTGTGAAAATGCCGCCTTATGAACTAAAATTATGCACTCAGATAAAATTCAATAACGTATCACTTTACATCATTACAACTGATTCAAGATGCAGTATTAAATTTAGGAGTCATATGCCAACGATTATATTTATCCCAGAACTTACTGCCTACTCTCAAAATTTTCTCAAAGCCGAATTGAACTTGAAATCATCCTCTAACAAATTATTATCGTTCTAAAAATTGAAGCAGCGCATAAATTTTTAAGCAAATATATGATTGCCGGAGATATATTTTAGTATTTATTTATATCCATTTAAGAGATCAAAAGCTCAGCCGACGTGAAATGAAAACAAATTGAATTCAGATTCCTAACATTCCAATAACTGAATATTTTATCTCAATGAAACTATAGCGACAAAATTTTCAACCTTTTTCTGCAAGAAAAATATGAAAATCTCCTCCTTCCTTTTTTTTTTCACTTTCGCTTTTCTTTTACTTTTAACGTGCTGAGAACCGTGAAATCGCTGCCTATGTTTCGTTAAGGAATAAGAAATAGATAATCGGAAATTCTTTAAATTTTTTATTCTATTTTAATTTGAAAGTTATTTCTCTCGAGCAAAAGAAAGAGGCATTTTTTTCTGCAGCTTCTTTAGCTGGAAGGTCTTTGAAAAGTTCCATAAACTTAGGAAATTTTATAATATAGTCCACACTACGCACATGTTTTTAAGCTTCAAACCCTCTTGTAATTTTAGCTGGAACGACCAGAAATAACTTCTTATTTTGTTGGTCCGATTTGTGGAAAATATTTAAAATTTCAAACAGCGCATGGAGAGATAAAGGGAAACTTACATAGCTAAGTGCTGATAATAAATTACTATGTTGGCATAGTATCTTAATTAAAAGTAATGTCTTCAGAATTGAGTCATCGGTATCATTGTTTCGACTTGCATCGTTTATTCATAATTTAGTGGTCTGCACTGTACTTAAGACAAAATCGTAAAATTTTAACTCCATCCTTTAATAATAATTATTTTACTTTTTGTGTTGATTTTTCGAAAAAAAAAGACTGAACATAGCCAGAGAGACTATGGCCAAAAAAAAAAAACTATTTTCCTGAAGTAAGTATTGATTGAAAACTAATTGCACTTTATTAGTCACAAGTCAAAACGAGTCTGTTTTTCCCATAGACTAATAATAATAATAATAGACCGAGCTATGGCAACCCTTTTGCTGCTCATAAACCAAACCATGTGACTGGTGGATATCCTAGCAACAGCAAGCTTTGATCGTAGCAGACGAACAACGCCCGCGAGAAATAAAATAAATAGAATTGATGGAACACGGAAGAATGATCTTTTAAAGAGTGATTTGTAAATTAGTTATTCTAGGTTGTAAATATCTTGTTAATGTAGTGAGTTTTTCGTTTAGATAGTATTGTGCATTTTCTTCAGTCAATTTCAATAACTCTCTAACCAATTAAAGATGCAAGCCCCCAAAAAGAATCGGCAAAGGGTAGATTTTTACCTAACAGTTTCAATTTAAGATACCGATTAGTACATTTTTTCGTTAACGCAAAACGTTCACGCCATTAACGTTCACGCCAACGCTGACGTATCAGTTCCAAATGAAATAAAAGTTACTGAAAACTGTGATCAAAAACTAATGTCAAAATAATGCATAACTAAAAGAAAAACAGTTTAATCTCTGCACCTGGGGAAAAAATTATAATGAAAACATATTACGTCTTAAAATACATGTCGAGTGCCAAACTATAGATAATTCTGTCATCTAGCACCATGCTGCCAAAGTTTTTGCCAAGCCTGCCACCAGTCACATGATGTATCCATGAACCCATTTTTCATCAGCAAGTCTGGGAAAGCTCGGTCTACTCTTATTATTACTCCATGGTTTTCCTTTACTTCGCAAAGATATCTATAGCCACTATTATCACAAAATGATCAAATGAGTCATTTGTACATCCTTTGTTTTATGCTCCAAATAATTAAAACCCAAATTTGCACAGTATGCATAATCACTGATGATCTAGCGTTGTAACCTTCAAAAATGAATGCCAATTGGATTGAAAAGCAAAATTTTGCAGCATGCGATAACGTTTATAAACTACGATAAAATTGAAAATTTTAAAACACCCCGACTGAGTCGCAACTGCAGAATCAAGAGAGAATATTTAAAAAAAATTTAAAAGCCTTACATTATTCAAAATCAATGTCAAGTATTTTCTTTGCTATTAAATAGAAACTGGCAACAGATAAAAATTTTATATCATTGCGTTTTATTTTCATGACGGTCAACAATGAATTCGGGGATCAATCACGTGAATAAAGGCTTCGCCGTTATTAAAATCTGCTTTGAAAAAACGTTATAGTTCGAATTCTATGAAACATGGAAGGTCCAAATTCTATCAGACGCAGAAAAAAAATTTCGTTGTTTTGGTATTAAACTTTAAAATTTTTAACTAGTTTTCACTGTAAAAATCGTGAAAAACCTTTCAGACGTTTTTAATTAATATCTTCGTTAATTAATGTCATCCAAAGATGGAACTTGGCTAAGAACACTCTCGATCAACTATCCTTTCGAACAATTTTTTTTTCTTTTTTTTTCAAAATCGGTCTATTCGTTTAGGCGCTAGAGTGTCAAAGACAGACACACAGATACGTTAAACTTATAAACCCCTTCCTTTTGTGCGTCGGGGGTTAAAATACATTTCAGGTATTTTAATAATGAATCTCGTGCTTCTCGCATGAAACATTTAAAACTTTCATATGTCACTTATTATCTGACAACTTCTTTCATTCGCTCCTCAATATTCGCGTTAAAACAGTTTAACTCATATCGCTCCCGCGTAGCGTTTAGTAAAACTCATTTAAGAGACCATTTTACAATAGCAATCAGTACGATTCGGGAGTCCATTTCTGAAAATGGGAAAGTCCTGTTTTAACGCTGCCAGAAACGAGCTAAATTATTGAAATTTTACTCAGCCAGCTGTAAACAAGCCAATAGCTAGATTTCCATTTTCTCGCTGCGAGAGCCTTTAATGAGCTCGGAAATGATTCATTTATGAAGTGAAACGTGTAAATACTGTGAAATATGGTGGGTCTGAAAATTTTGATCTTTGTTTCAACCTTTCGGGGGCATTGAGCGGTCAAATTTTATAAACATAATAAGTCTTTCCGTGAATTTTAGGAGAGAACTATGAATTATTAACTACAAAAAGGGTTCGCAATGTATTTATTACATCAGGAATTCATGCGAGTTGTGAAGTACTTAGACTAAAAAATCTATTGGTTGCAATCGGTAGTGCATAGTTAAGTTGTTTTAACGCATAACTTTTGCCGTGTCTCCCTGTTACCGAGATTCAAAGTCTGAAATTAATGATTTTAATTTCATAAATTTGAAGATGAATTTAATGACTTGGCAAACCACAGAAGGTGTCACGTGACTTCATCTTCTACATGTAGCAGGTAAAGCTCTAGGTTAGCGCTCCCCAGTCGCCAACTGGCGACCGTTTCATTGAAAATCAAGTTCCAGTCGTCAAAATTGGCGACCATGTTTTAGTTTATTTTTAAAAAGCAATATCGTGCTACAAAACTATGCTTCGAATCTCATCTCTGTTATTCATTTTACAGAAAGAAATTTTCTGACTAAAAGCCCAGAAATGTACCGACCTAAATTTGTATTATATTTAAAAATTTGCAGAACATTATTTTTCATTAGATGTTTATATCTTTATGTTAAAAAATAAATCCATTAAAATTTATTTGCTGCTTTTGTAATCTTAATCCCTAAATTTGTTGTTAATATAACAAACAACGAATAAGATATTCACATTTTGCGCTATGGATGTACTTTATAAAAAATGGCTACAATAAGTGCAAAAGTGGCTGCTATTCTTTGGGATTTTTGTCACCAGTGGCTACCATTCAGAAATCCTAATCTAGCTTTAGCAGCAGCACATCCATCTGTTTAAGCACATGAAAGCTTCCTCCATTTCCATTCAAAATTCGCTAAATTTGGAGAGAGTTTTTTTAATGTCTACTGACGCATGTTTCGATAACGAGGAAATGAGAGCAAATAATTTACACGTAAAGAGACATGTTTTATTGTGCTCTTTCGCCACTAATTAAGATTTTTTTTTTTTCGTTTCTACACAATCGTACGGTTTCTTGTAGTTGTACAAACTTGTACGCACTTTAAGGTAGTTTAGTATTTACACTCCAGTCGTAATTTGTATAGAAGCTCATGGCAGCTCGTTTTCTGTACCTCTTCTGAAGTTTGTGGAACTAATTACACATTTAGATGGAACTCAAACGATAACTTTGGCTACTTTTTTATTTCCAACAAATAAAGCTTCATCAGCTTTTATTTCTAATTCACGATATATTTACTTGAGAATCCCGAGCGTAATCATATTTTTTTCAAACAAACAAAGCCCCAAGTTTTCTTTTTTAAACAATGATGTATTTACCCACGTTATCAACACCTGTTCGTCATCTAGTGTGCAAATTTCAAATCCCTAATCAATAAAACTCATCTGGTTTTGGAGAAAAATGTCTGGAGAAGGCATTTTCCATTTTTCAAGCCTTTTTTCTCTTATTGGAGAAGGCTGTAGCAATTAAAAGAAAATGAGGTGGTTTAATGTCAAGTGAATATATTCCAATGATAGTGAACCGAAAAGGAGTGATTCTGAAACACAATTATGCAAGACCATTCCGCACAAGGCACAATGAGCTTCGGTGGGTTACCTCACCACAAATACTTAATTACCTGGTTTCCTTTATTTAGATAACTATATGACGAAAGCCATGAAAATTTGCCAGATGTTCAAAATACCATCTGTAGTTATTTTGCTCCATAAACTAGTTTATTTTTTCCGATCCAAGGTTGAAAATTTGTGAACTAAATAACAAAATATACTTGATCACGAGGTACATTGCATTATTGATTGAAAATTAACACTTGGTACTGTTGGAAGAAAAAAACGCTATAATTTTCCAATTCCCTTTTAAGTTGTTATTTTTTGGAGACACTGTGGGGGCAGACTTGATAAAAGTTAAAAGACGTGAAAAAATATTTTTACAAGTATCGTTGATTCTTCAAAATCGCTCACAAGCAAATTTCTTCTTCGGGCAGTGAAGACTGTCTTCAAGGCATTTTTCTTCCTCACAACAACAAATATACGAAAGGAGAAATTCGATAAGTCCCTACAACTGTAGCGGCTCAAAAATTACTTCTCCTTCACTTTGTTCACGGCTTCAACATGCGAAAGAGGACAAAAATGGCGCCTAACAGAGCAGCCCGTTCATTGAACGTTTTGAAACAACGGATTTGTATTCTCAGCGATTCGAAAACAATGATACATTGTCCCTACACATTCCTCTTCATTCCGAATCTCCAGCAGTTAATTCGGTTTGTCTCGCGCAGAATTTCACGAAATTTAGGGAGACAAAAGTAAAATCCGAGCGTATAAATTCCTAGGTAAATAATATCCATATAGATGCAACGAAATTCCGCCTAAAACATCAGCAAATACAAAATGGTGCCTCGGTGTACTTCCCTGTACATTAAGCGGATTTACAGTGCAATAAAAATGGAGCCCTCTCTTTTACGGCGTTGCATATGCCCCTACAATGAAGTTGAGAATAATTTTTATCTCTCCCATGAAACGTGACTTATGAATGAGTTGTAAGCCCGGAAATGTTTCCTAAATTTGCTTGAGCACATTATTTTGTACTTCGAGGACATAAGAAGTCGTTTATGTATGAACCCTCATACATTTGGATTAGCGGATTCGGGAGTTTGGGACGGTGATGATGACGGAGCATGGATGGAGAAAAAAGGAAAACAGGACTTAAATCTCTTAGAACTCTTTCCCGACATTTTATTTTCGCGCAGTTGCGAATTATGTTCGCAAATGACGACTTTCGGATTCAATCTCCTGAACAATTTGTTGCTTTCTCAATCCCATTTGCAGAAATGAGACATTTTTTGGCGTATATTTGTTTTTTATTTTTGAGATTTTGAACTTTAACTTTTAATTGTAAAATCTTTGAGTCCCCCCCCCCGCAATTTGAGCTGTGTTAGAAACGCTACGTTATGCAGACCTAGTGTGATACCCCGAAATAGCATCTACCTTTTCATGTGGCACCACGACGGACGGATGCCATTAATACGAGACGCTCGGTAATAAATTTAGTTATATAAAGTTAATAATAAAAAAATAATAAATAGCTTAATAAATTTAACGTACAGTTTCCCACCAGATGGAAGCACCTGGGCCCTCTTCAATGCGAAATTGCTCTATTAGTCTATATTTTCTTGGAGCAATCACATTGCTTATTGTTTTCATTTGGTCATTGAATGGCGTTCCTTTGATTTTATTTTTCCCCACCTTCCACTGCAGCACCACCATCGACCGGCCCCTCCCGATGCTGTTCCTCTAACGAAAACCTTCTACAGGTTGCGTACATATCCTACACACCTACACACATACCCACACAATCATGCTTGCACACAGACGCAAACACACACAGACATACATATATACACAGCACACGCACCCACACAATCATGCCTGCACATAAACACGCATATACACACACCTACATACACACACAACTACAAACACACACGCGTACATACAAACACACTCGCGTACATACAAACACACACTCGTGATTGCGAAAAACATAATTTGAATTCGAAATGTCAAAATTCAAATTCCTTTTTTTTTTGTTTCTCTATTTTAGTTAATTACTCTTCAAAAAAGCTCAAAGCTTACTTGGGAGATCAGTACTTATAGATTACAGTTGCACTAAAGTGGAAAATATTTTCATAAAAATGTCTTTTAATCTTTAAAACTCAAGAAAACGCAATTAACAATACTATCATACTCACTCACTCTCCCATTTAAAAATAAAATAAAAAAAACATTATCAGTTCTGTTTGGTTAAAAATAATACTTCCGTGAAAACTTGCATACCTAAAAGAGCGGAAAGTTAAATCTTTGTATCAGTTGGTAGGAATTCAAAAAATGATTTAAAAATAACTAATTTCCTCCTCTGTTGATTCTTTTTCTTTGATCAATAACATATTCGATATTGCTCTTAAAAAGCAAGATTTAAATGGAGAGCTAAACAACTTTTATTCTTTAAAACATGACACGGCGTTTCTCTTAGTCCCTTGACAAACACCCGAAACAGTTTCCGAAGCAGACATATTTAAATAAAACAAATATTTAAAGCTTACCTATATTTTCTAAGATAACTAGACTGAAGTAATCTTTCTCCTAAAACCTACCAAAAAGTGGAGCATAAAAATCAGCTTCTTACCTAAAAAAGAAATATATTTGTCAGCCATAACAGAAATTACAGATTATATGCTACTATATAATAAGAAACATTTTAGACAAAGAGACTACAGAATAGTTGAAAAGCAATTTAAACTAGTTTAAGTAGGGAAAAGTTTAGAGCTTCCAGAATTAGGTTTTATGAGAAAGAATAGAATTTGCTGAAACCTAATTTGAAAAATAGGAAGGAGTGAAGTACAATGTGGCTGTCTACGCGATGAAACGAGCAGAGCTGAAATTTATGAAACTATCTCAGTAAGTTTTAAATCATTTTTCTTTACCTCATTTCTAGGAAAAGTGAGGAAGTCCATAGTTTTTGGAACTTGTTTTAGTGCGTTAATAATCTGAGTTCGATCTCATGCGAAAATTCACAGAAAGTTGAAGAAGTACAGGATATAGCTGTCACGAGATTTCTTGAAAATTAAGCCTTGCTAGGTTTCGTTACACTTCAATACAACATCAGTCCAGCCAAAACAATAGCAACGATTTATTTCTTGTGGCAAACGTTATGCGAGATCAAAATAATTAAATTTGGTGTCTGTTATTTTTGACATACGAAAAATATTACAGAAGCATACAAAAAAAATTTCTAAAATATTACATATACAATGGTGGAATTCAGCGGAATAAAACTTCTGCACCTCTTCAATGGACTCCGATGGAAAAGTTTCGAACAAGTTTATCAACACTAAATAACGCTTAAACATTTATTGGTTTCGTAAATAAATACTTATTATGCATGCATTCAGGGGGCCCGCTAAAGACCGCTGCCACATTAATTTCACGCACGCAACAAGTCACATTACAATAATTTCGGGGCAGCAATAGCTTATAGATCACCGGACGCGGGAGCGTCCCGCCCCGCCAAGGAAACCAAACGTCAGCAGCCAACAGATGCAAATCCACCGCCAAAGAAGAAAGATAATAAAAGCGACCAAGAACAAGATTACACGACAGAACAAATTGGGGTTTTTTGGGTTTTTCACCCCTCTGTATCTCAGCCCCATGAAGACCCCCAGAGTTGATTTTTGGTACACTCAATCTCTAGTGGCCCCTGACGCCGTAAACCAAAATACAATCCCCGGGACCATCAGGGGGAGGAGGTATTAAAGTTATAAAATCGCTGTTCAAAAAAGTTTTCGCTTTCTTTGACAGGGCTACAGCCCAGACGAAAAAAGGAATCAAGCTGAAATTTCGCACACACATTCCTTGTGCCCTACTGATGTGCCTTTTGTGCCATTTGACCCCCCTCCCCTTCCCCCTCGTTTTTACCCCCAAATTGTACCTTCCCGGGATTCTATCACAGCCCCCCGGGGAGCTACGGTAATGATTTTTTGTATACATATTCTTGAGGGGGCCATTGAGTACATATACAAAAATTCAACCCCCAGGGACAGCATGGGCCGGAGTAATTAAAGTTGAAAAATCACTAATTTCCAATAATTCATGTGTACTTACTCTCAGCTTATAGGGTTGTTAATCTCTACTGCAATTGCAATGCTACAACAGATCTAAGATCTAACAATTATTCAAAAGTTGTCTTTGGAAATGAAATTCAATCAAGACTAATAAAACATATCCAACAGTTGCAACTAGACGTTAAATCGCGGATATCACAAATTTGCCACAGCGACTGCGCATGCGCGCAGATTTAGAATCTGAAAACAGAAAGCCCAATGAGATACGTTGTTTGTTTATACTTAAGCAGAGAAACAAATTAATGAATGAGATTAGAATGCTATATTATTCAAGAAGTTTTCTTTGCAACAGAGAGGATGCAAGGATTGCAATATAATTAAAACCGCCCAATTCTCGCAAAATGAACAAAGAATCTTAATAGTCAGAAAATAACTTGACGTAAGATTAGGCTAGTCATTATTGTTCCTTAAAAACACAAAACAGCGTTGTTTCAATTGAAAATTTTCCGACTTCAAGTTTTAAATTCTAAAAATACAGACAAAGTAATACTGTCAATGCAAAAAGATGTGATATCTCATCAAAAATAACCCTGTTGTAAAAATTTCCCCGCCAAGAAAACCTTTAACTTTTCCGCACAAAAAAGAAAATCTGCATCCTAAACCCAAAAACCCTCAGTCATAAAAAGTTATGATATCTAGTTTACCCACCAAGTATCTTCCAAACTACCATCCTCCCTCTTCTCCTTTTTCATCACAGCTACTTCCATTAGAACCTCCTCCCACCTTCAACTCCTCACCAGGAAACATCACGATCAAGGAAATTCAAAAAAATTCCAAATTGGTGGCATTCGAAAGAGCATTGGAAAACATGTTTATGGCACTGAAACTACGTGCCCTCGTGACCACGTTATCGAAATATGTCTTAAAAATTGCCGAAATTTTTAGTAAAGTCGCCAAATTTAGCGAGTTTTGTTCAGAAATTCAAGGTACGGCGCGAATTCAACATCTGCATCTGACAAGACATTTCACTTCCATATTTGGTCACCACCATAGCGAGTGAGAAATATCGCATTAATTCTTTACTCGGGGTGACTACCATGGCGCGGGGTGTCGTGGCACAGACTGCGGCATTGAAATTTTTAGGGGCTTGTGTTCCGGGATATTAACATGCAACTGTATAGGGGAAAACGCCACAGCCCGAAATATTTGTTTTATTTTATTGTAAAAACAATGGAATTTTTTGTTATTCTTAAGACTGTTAAAAAACTGATGTTTAAAACTTTTATGCTTCTGCGGGTGAAATATTTCCACTGAAAGAGTTTATTCGATGATGAAACTGTTTTGAAAAAAATATGATAACCGTAGAGAAACGGTAAACACACTTTAAAGTCTTTTTTTTTTTTTTTTTTTTGAAAAGTCGTAAATCTGAAGTCTTCAACAGTATCTAAATACGAAGAAAACGACATTTTTAAAGATTACAAACCATGTTCTCAAATTAAAAAAAAAAACGATTTTTGTCAGTTATTTTCAGTGTGTTTTTCGTTATGTGTATCGTTTTCAAGTTATGTGTAAACCTTCTAACAAGTCAAATAAAAAAAAAAACTGTATTAATTTTTATTTTGCTCGAATTTGAATTCCCTTTTAACGTGAAACATAATTGGTAAAAGTGACTTCAGTATTTTTAAAAATGACTAAATAACATGCAATATGATGTGCATTTACGTTATAGCGACTTTCAATTGCACAGTGACAGACTTTTTCGAACTACAGGGGTTGTTGTAATGAACGTCGACTATAAAATTTTTGATAAGAATTTGTTATGAAGTAATTTCTGACATCGTTAGTTTTGGTGTGCAAATTTTTGAGTTACTATCCGTTGTTTTCTTTTTTTTAATTATTATTGTTTTCGATCTTAAATTAAAAATTAAACATTTTCGCTAGCAGTGGTCAGACAATAAAACTTCATGAATGATAAGAATTTTTGAAAAAATAAATAAGAGCTGGGATACTACAATCCATGATTATGTTCTTTCAACATCAAAAACTATCCATTTTATTTTCAATATGTCAGCTTTAATAAGCATGTTTTTTTTTTTTTTTACTTATTCATATTAATTCTCGTACATAATTATTAATTACTTACAACACATTTCATTACAAGAGTACAAACTTAAATTAGTTAAGTAAAACACACTTGAAACGCACTTAAATTTTGAAATGCATTATTATCACGATTACAAAGTTAAATTAGTTACATTTTAATTTTACCCATACAAGTAAAGGGTTAATTCGAAACATCGTTTACGCGCTTTGCAGATGACCAGGAATGGAAATGAGAGTCTTGCTAGACGCAGGCGATGAAATCACGTGGTATTTTCCATTTCTTGCCAAGTCTTTAAATTTGGCGAATTTTCGTAAGATTTCGACAGACTTTGACCCCCCATATCTCAAAAACAAAAGGACGAGGGCACTCAATATTTGGGTCAAATTTTTTTCTAAAGATACTCTTTCGAATGCGACCATTTTTAACTTTTTTCATGATTACTGAACTCGTGATGTTTCCTGGTCAGGAATATGGATAGATCTTTTAAATTGTTTATCTTGTTTGGCGGGAAGCTTTTCAAAGTGAAGTGGTTGCTTGGTGAGCAAAAAGCTTCCCGCCAAACAAGATAAACAATTTAAAAGATATATCCATATTTCTGAGCAGTTGAAGGTGAGAGGAGGTTCTAATGGAAGTAGCTGTGATGAAAAAGGAGAAGAGGGAGGATGATAGTTTGGAAGATACTTGGTGGGCAAACTAGATATCATAACTTTTTATGGCTGAGGGTTTTTGGGTTTAGGATGCAGATTTTCTTTTTTGTGCGGAAAAGTTAAAGGTTTTCTTGGCGGGGGAAATTTTTACAACAGGGTTGTTTTAGATGAGATTGATATGTTGCGTCCAAATATGGTGAAATCACCATGCGCCACAAAATGAAACCATTTACAGGATCATCTGGTGGCAAAATTTGGAGTTGTGGTCTTATCTTAGAAACGATACGAGATATAGGAAAACTGTCGATTACAAAGCTGTGCAACATCAGGAAATTTCGAAAGAAAAGACTTCCTCCACACAGCAACGTTAAAAATTAGTTAGTGTAAAACGTAAATTTGTTAGATAGCTTTGAATTAAACTACACTTGCCGGAAACAAACCTCATCTATCTGCAATGCTCAAAATGGTGTATTTCAGCACAAATATACCTCTGAACACGGGACTGCATCCCCCGCTATTTGTCGTACAGCGTGGCGGGTAACCCAATTGGCATGAGCTTGCGTAATACGGTTTCAAAATTCCTACAATATTACTGCAGAGGTTGCATACACTCGCTCTGTGATGCAGGCCCAAAATGTTTGGGTGTTCAGGTCAGGTCGGAAGGCCATTCCACGCAACCAGGCTACCTGGAATGTGTTTGAATCCTACTATTTCAAACATTACTCTGTGCTGAAAATATATCTTTTCTTTCCTAATTTGATGATTCTGAACAACTTTGTAATTGACGTTTTTCACTTATCTCGCACCGTTTTTGAGATAAGAGCTAACTCCAAATTTTGATGCCAGATGGAGCTGTAAGCGGCTTCATTGTGTAGCACACGGCAGCTTTACTCTTCTTTGACTCCACTTTTATAACTTGAGCTTTTGGCGTTCAGAAATTATCCGATCAGGGTGGCAGAGGGCTTTAGCGGGCTTACTGCTTTTTTTTCGTAGCAGTCCATATAGTAGTTGAATTTAACGTTTTTCCCATGTGAAATGCTTTAAGCGCAGTGAAATTTTCGGCATCATCATAAACGTATCGCTCACAGGAGAAAAATGTGGCGAAGCTTAAAAGTTTTTTTAAAACGTTATTATTCATTTAAAATCCGAATTTAATGCTCTTCCACAGCAGTACTGATGTGAGGCTAGTTTATATAACTGCTAAATAGTAGTGTATAAATGGTGTTAGCAATAGTGACAAACCATTAAATTTTCACAATGAAAAGAAAATCCAAATTTTAACTTTGCACTATTAGTTTTAACTACAAAAGCCAACAAGTTGGTGAGACATGATTAATTTTTTGATGATACTGGAGTACTTGGGAATAAATCAGTTAAATATAGCTTTATATTAAACCTTGATTCTCTTCAATGCTTTTCTTTATTATTATGAAAGATGCTCCACAATTCCAGGACCTCTCTCTGAGAACAATTCAGAAGTCTTGGAAAGATAATTTACCATCCGTTACAAAATGGCACCGACATGAAATGATGGCCGAGTTTAGGCTCTTCACTGGCCATGACTGCCTCCCAAAACACTGTACCGTTTTCATATTGTTTCACGTCCTTTTCTGCAGTCTTTGTGATCTGGAACGGATCATAGATGCTGATCATTTCGTCATTTACCTGCTCTATCTCAACCCTCCCTTGCAGACTGGGAAGTCAGGCGCCTTTTAGATTCATAGACTGTGTCCACAGTTGTTTTCCCTAATTTTTGTATGCATGTTTATTTTCTTACTCCAGTTGGTTATCTGTATCTGTAGTTGTCTCACAATCTTGACATTAGAAATAAAAAACAAAAAAAGCGTCACCTTTTGGTGCCAGCAAATGATATGATCTTATTCATACAGGCCATCATTTATCGTTTTCAAAATATATGTATCATTTAATTGAAGTCCATTATGCAACTGAAGAAAAGTACATGCATGGAATTTAAGTGGAAATCAAAAAATCTCGATACCAATCAAAGCTGTCTTTCATATTAATATATAAGCCTAATATTACCACCATAAATCCCCAAATCATATACAGTGTCAAGCCAGCATGTTTCCTGCATTCAAGAAAATTTTCGGGATAATGCTCGGCAAAAGGAATTTCGTAGAAATAGCGCCGACCATTCAATGATCTACGGAAGTCAGCATCCAAAATGCTTTTGGAATGCTTTGTAGCAAAAGATTCATGAGCTAAAAAGAATTTTCCAATGCGGAAATCATTATCGGTGTTAGAATGCTGTTGTCGGGAAAATTCAGAAATGCCTTGCTTGCTTTGCTTTTGAGTCCTGAGGAATTTTACCCACAGATATTCGTTGACGCAGAAAATGGATATTTTTCACTTTTAGTAACAGCGCTGAATGCAAATGTATTTTTATGGAACGAAATGTAGGAGTTTCTTTTTTTATCAGAGAAGCATTAAGAAGCATAGTTTGTCCTCATGGAAATCATTTGACTGCTTGTTTTTCTCTTAATTTACGGAAAAAATAAACTATGCTTTTTAATATATTGAAAACTGAATTTGTGTGCTTTCCTCTAATGGGATCATTTTCCGGTTTTGTGGTTTTGGTCTTTTGGCGGTGTTATTAAAGACTATCTTTTATTGTGTTTCTCAAAATGAAATGGTCTGTAAACGATTACAATTTGGTATCGAGCATGGTTTCATTTTTCAAAATTTTTAATCATTGCTTTAACCATTTTCAACTGAAACTCATGTTTAAGTTTTGAAAAATGCTTACGTACTGTCTCATTTTTATGCGTCTCACTGCAATAACAAGAAAAGGATCGAACAGCTAATAAGTTTTTGCTTGAACTCATATAGCACAGTTTTTAAAATAATCCAAGTTCGCGTCTAAACCGATTGAACGCTTGGTACAACCGCACGACAAGAAAAAAAAATATTTTCCTCCAACTATGTTATGAGGCTCATTAGTATCATTTTACGTAAATGGTTTTTAATAACAAAATAGTTTTTTGTGCGGAGTTAAGACGAAATAGCAAAAAAAAAAATAAAAAATAAATAATGTTAATTTAAATAGACAATTCATGGCATTAAAAATAAGAATAAGTAGTGTAAAGTACTTTCACATTATTAATTTATAACATAAATGTTCTGCTGTAGAAAAGCAAATTTACGATTTTAGAAATAAATTTTGCGATTCTGTACTGCAACTTTTTTGAATGGGGTCGTTTCCAAAATTTTAAAAGTATTTTTTCTGAAAGAGCATGCTTAAAAACATAGAATCTGATCCTATTTGAATTAATTTATTTAAGTTTAATATTTTCAAAAAATTACTTAAATCGGTGTGCGTTCATTGTTTACACTTCTGTCATGTGACATCACAAATGATGAAATGCCATTCAATGTTGCCATTCACAGAACAAAATATTTAATTCGCATCTTTACTTACGTGTAATGGCAACGATATGGTTGACAGCAAGTGTAGAGCGCAATTTTAATTCGCTGCTTGATTATCATAACGCGGAAACGTAGTAGAAAGATGCGTCAAATCGCATCATTTGTGACGTCATCAAGACCACGCCTTGTTTGAAAAATCGGACATTTTAAAAAATTAATTTTAAAAAAATCTGTAGGAAAATCAAAGTATTTTCTGGGTTCATGTAATTTTTTTTTTTTTTTTTTGCTCATTCTATCCATTTCAATTACTAAAAGAAGTACTTTTGACTGAAGGAAACCACCCCGTTAAAAAAAAAATAATTTTATGAATGAAAAACAGTAATTTTAATCACTACCAAAGGTTACGTTATGAACTATGAAATACAAGGAAATAAATAAATAGCTCTATGGGTTATTATTCATTGCCAAATTCTGAAAATTATATTAAATGCTTTTTAAAAAGAAATTCTTATAGGTGATGCTTCTATAGATGACACTTGTCGAACATAATTTAAGTAAAAATGGCGACTTTTATCCTATGATATGAAAGCTATCTCACATTACATATGAAAGCTATCTCACATTACATATGAAAGCTATCTCACATTACATATGAAAGCTATCTCACATTACATATGAAAGCTATCTCACATTACATATGAAAGCTATCTCACATTACATATGAAAGCTATCTCACATTACATATGAAAGTTATCTCACATTACTTATGAAAGCTAGTCTCTAAGTAATGCTCAATTACTTCTAAAACCTTCTCCCCATTTTTCCTTCCGAAAGAATCTCCATAATTGAACCTCAAACAGTCATACCCCCCCCCCTAGTCTATTTAAATTTATCAAATAAAGTCATACAAAAGAAAAGCTTTGACCTTATTTTACGCACCGAAAAAAATTTAAATAGACTTTCTACTTTGCATCAAGCATCGTTCAGATAGGAATCACTGCATTTAGCATGTTAACTAGAATTCGGGAGCAGCATTCTAAAATTAGATTAAACTCGGAGATACGAGAGGGGCTAGAATGAGTTGTGCTTCTGGAAATATACGGCGACCTAGAAAAAGAAAGGATTGAGTAACTTTCAACAAAACAAGAGCAGTTGTTTCAGAAAGAAATAAGTCGCTTTTTAAGATAAGCTTGCATTGATCGAGGACTAGATGATATGATTGTACTATTTTAATAACGTCAACTGCAGGTGACATTCTAAAATGTTAAGAAAGTAATACAATCAAACTAACTATTGTCAGAAATTTTAAAGAACGATTAAATTGTCATTGCCTTCCTCTCTTTTAGACAGAGAGTTTCAAATAGACAATGTCAAATACATTGATGCCTTTGTTATTATTTTCTTTTATATTATATGTGAAATGGATTTTTGTAAAAAAAAAACCCTTGATTGAAAATGAAACAATGAGGGCGTTTCCAAAACTTTAAAAGTATTTTTTTCTGAAAGAGCATGCATAAAAACATAGGGACTGACCATTTTTTAAATACTGTGTTTAAGTTTAATATTAAAAAAAAAACCTTAATCGGTGCGCTTTCCTTGTTTACGCTTCTGTCAATGACATCACAAATAATGAAATGCCATTCACTGTTGCCATTTTCACAGATCAAAATATTTACTTCGCATCTTTACTCACGTGTATTGGCAACGATAGGGTTGATAGCAAGCATGGAGCGCAACGTTTCATTCGCTTCTTGTTTTTCATAACGTGGAAACGCGGTATAAAAATGCGCCAAAGTGCATCATTTGTGACGTCATAAAGACCACGCTTTGTTTGAAAAATCGAACAATTAAAATTAAATTAAAAAATAATTGTTGGGGAAATAAAAGTATATTCTGGGGTTTTTTTTTTTTTTTTTTTGAACAAACACGATTGCTTATTGTTCTCATTTGACCGTTTTTGGTGTCCGTGCCTTTTTCAGCTTGGACCAGGTCGCCTCTGCAGCACCAACGCCCACCGTCCTCTACAGGTGCCGCTTCGAGCACTGCCTCCTGGAATGCGTTTCTCCTGGTCGATGGCGTCCATGTCCTACACACACACGCTCATACCTCACACACGCTCATACACAAGCCTTTACACACATACACACACTTCGACGTGCATACAAACAGTTCTACGCACGCACACAAGCCTACACATGCACGCATACGCGCCTTCACACACACACACACACACACAACTATACACACGTAACCGCCCAGAAGGAGGAGCAGGCTTGCGGGACAGGAGCCGTTTCTAGAAACAATAACCCCCAATGGGCAGGGTTCTGTCGCAACTCGTGATTGCAAAAAACATAATTTGAATTCAAAATTTAAGAATTCAAATTTTTTTTTTTTTTGCTTCTTCTATTGATTTTAGCGACTAAAAGTAGTACTTTTGACTGAAGGAAACAACCCCATTCAAGTTTAAAATGTAGAAATTGAAACTGATTATCCCGAATCAATATAAATTTCATTCATTATTAATGTCGATGTAGTAGTAAGTGTGCAAATTATAAGGGTTGTAGTTGTGGATTTTTTTCTTTAGATTATTGTATAAAAATTCAAATTAAACATTTTCGTCTACCTGAACTCATTACCATTCATTATTAATTTGAATCAGGTAAGGGCAAAATGTTTAATTAATTGGCTTTTTTCAATTATACTATATGAGTATTTTTGTTTAAAATAAACTATAAGCGAAAAAATATTGATTCTTACATTTAAATGGCGATGCCTTCCGCCGTTTTAAACAAACAATTACCTCATAAGTAGCAAGAACTGCTTCTAAGCTAGCACAAAGGCCGAACTATCCAATGTACCTACAGCCCTATTATAACATCCAGACACTGCAGTTTCGCACTTGTTACGGACTAATCCGTTTAGAAGAGTCAATAATCGAGCTAGATGTAATAATAAGGCTGTTGCTACATTGAAAAAAATGTAAGAAATAACCTGTTATTAATTCGTTTCCAGATTCAAATATCGAGAACAGCGACTAAAAAGGACAATTGAATCGTTTGACAGTTTGAATTTCAAAAATTACGATGATTGGCAGTTCTAGAACTTAAACACGCCATCTTGCGGAGACTCATCAAAGAAGTAAACATTTCAATTTTTCACGGACAAGAAAGATATCTCATTGTACAGGTCATATCATACGTACGTGGTTCGGACTTAGGTTTATTTCTTTCAGCCGTCATTTGCCAGAGACTGCAGTGCCTCCTTACTTTATTTGAATTGCGAGTTGAGACTTGATCTTGATTGAAACAGTTGCGAGAAATTAATCCAATTGGCGTGACGTTTATGCAAACGAGTGAAAGTTTAAGTCGTTATTTAAATCCATTTATCAATTCGATTACAAAGAGAAACTAATGTAAGAACGCGATACTAAAAAGTAAAATATTACTCGGCCGCAACAACAACAAAAAATGCCTAAAAGTCAACCAATGTACACAGAATATACCTAAACTTATTTTTCTTCTTTCAACATTTTCTCTCAAAATACAAACATATACTGAAGCTTTAAAATATGTTTTATGCAAAACCACGTCTCAGAGAGTCGGATGAATTTCTAAAATATATTAAAATTTAAAAAGAAAACACAAAAAAAAAGTATTTTCAAGAATATTTAAAACAAAAGAAACACAAGGCCTGTTACGAAGCAGTTACAAAAACTCGAAACAAAACATTTTTTGATGAAATCTTAAAACATATTTACTCGAGAAGTAAAAAAATAACCTTCCATTCCATGAAAAATCAGATGCCACGCTTCTTTGCATAAAAGCTCATTTACATAAACATGGATTAAAATCTTTATACAATAAAACAGTATCTCCAAGCAAAATCTTGAGAAGCCAAGAATCAAGTTTAATAAAGCCACGTATTATTCATGAAACTCGGTATAATGAAAAAACGGAAGAAAGGCATGAAAGAGAATAGAGAGTGATGGTGTAGGTAAGAAGAAACAAGACAAAAGAGTATTTTAAATATGTTAGATGGTTGCATTTTTCTTCTTCTCGAAAATATATTTTATGCAAAACAACACTGAAACTTGAATGACTAAAAATAATGTCTTTCAATAAAGCATTGCATTCAAGAATACATTTGCTTGACTCATGATTTAATACAAGTTACGGCAGTCGAATTTTTTAGCTTCGATAGACCATTATAGCAAACAATAAATAATTAAACTTTGTTTTGATAATCCTCATTTCCTTAATCTGAATTATCTTATCGTTATTATTCAGTAAGTATAACTACATTTTAGGCATAATTTAGACGTAGTATTATGTATTGTTATTTTTGCAAAAGATCATAAATTAAAAACAATTTACACCGTATTTTCAAGATGAGAAAAATGATCAGTGTCCATGTCGAGTGATTATCTGGCATAAGAAAGATTTCTTAAATATTCGTCTAGTCTCAAATACCCTTGACAAAACTGAATTCCAAGTGTATTTGTTGTCTAAGTCCTTGTGGCTCCATCTGATGGGAAAATTGGGAGTCAAAGTTAGCGTGTTAACGGCTAACTGCCGGTAGAGGTTCCTCATGAAAGAATGGATGCCAGCAGCTCTTGGTAAATGCATTAGGTCTGTAAATATGAGGAACCAATGTATATTTGAAAAAAAAATCCATATACATATATATATATATATAGAGAGAGAGAGATTTGAAAAAAAAAAACAATATTTTTTCATTACTAATAATACCATTCGTACTATAGTAATTTTAAAAAGCCATAGGGTAACGGCACCAGATACAGACATGCTTAAGGCATCGCACTTAGATTAACTCAATTTTCTGAGCTTTTTTTTGTATTTAGACTTTTAAAACTATTTTTCTCTTGCAATGACATCTCATCTAACGTTTGGCTGCTCCTGGGTCCTCTGAATTAGTTATTTCTATTTGCTCAATTTCGAGAACGGTCCGACCCCCAGTAACAGACGACAGTTCTGATGGTACCCAGTAACAGATAATATGAGATGAGAAAGGGTGAGTAATGGACAGAATTCCCCTTTTCTGTTCAAAAGTTCTTTATTTTTAGATCTAAAATCTCATTAAACTCAAATGAGCATGAAACGCCGGCAGACCTCGTGGTAGCTGTTCATAACCTTCCACCACTGCCTTGTAAATACCAACTGGCTCATAAAATTCACTCTGATAACTCTAGATGGTTGCCCGTATTCATAGGTCACAGCAACATCAGTTTCATCCGCCTAAAACTCTTATTATTTAAATCCAAATTTACGAATGTCTGTTAACTGTACCCTTGTCTGTTACTGGTGCCGTTACCCTTCATGCTCAAAAAAAAATAAACGATAAAAGAATCCATTAATAACAGACTTCTTTTATGGAGAGCACACTTTAATTATTTCTTCCGGAAATACTAAAATATTCAGACAGAATGGAATTTCGTCTATTTATGTCTGTTGCTAACAAGAACTTTGATCTCGTTTCTCAATCATAAAAAAGCAAACTTCAGCGAACATTATAGAACTTTAAACTTTAGTATAAAATTTTAATTGCTAAATTACTCTTCGAAAACAGTAATTAAATTATGCGCAAATTATTTAAAATCAACTCGCCTCAACTTCTAAAATGTGACCATTCTTTCAAAGATTTCTCTCAGTGAGGTCTTGGAAACTATTTTAAAAGTTTGACAAATTCAAGAAAATAATTCTAACTTTACAAAAGATAAAAAGATATGAGGATTTTTTGCGTCATAACGCGATATTTTACTGCTTCTATACAAAAAAAAGAAAGAAAAAGAAATTTACGATAGACAATATTTCTGTACTACATTCAGTCGAGTTATAGTAGAAGGAACAATAGCAGTAAACTGAAATAAAAATGGAATGAACTGGAAATTCTAGAATATATTCGTGACTTTAGACTTTAACGGAAACGACCATTTCCGAAAAATAGAAAAGTCCGTAAAAAATATACGAAAATTTACGTCCAGCGTTAAGATTTGAAAAATTGCTACGTTCTGACTTAAAGCACATAAACTTAATGGATAAAGTTAGTCATTTTTCTTTTTCACTTCGATTTATGTTTTATCGTTAAAACTTTCAATTTAAGATTAAAAGCTGTCGGTAAAAAGCATGTTTATTATTTCTAATTTTTCATAGATAAAAATATTATTATCGTCCTCCATCATTTTTGTTTTTAAATTGCGTTTTGTTTTATTTTTATATGAGTTGGGAATTTCTCTTTTCGTAAATTTTGTTTTGCCATCACAGAAACTCCATGCGAAATTCGGGGAGGGGAGCGTTCACAGACGTATTTTTTCTATGGGAGTTAATATAGTTATCCAAGACACAACTTATAGAGCATGATTATTAAAACACTTTCTGAAAAAAAAAATATTCTATTGAGAAAAAGTGATGTAATACACTGCGGCGGGTACGAAAACGGCAGTATCTGCAGAAAAGAGTTTTCGAGATATTTGCGAGAAATTTGAAGAAACGCGTTTTGGATTTAATACAAACAGGGAAATGTTCGTGTTAGACTTTTTTTGTGCTTTTTTCGAGTGGAAACCAAATAAGTGAGCTTGTAAGGTAATAAAGTACAGTAAATGACTAAAATACAAAAATTGAAGAAATGCAAATTTGCATTTACTGCCCTTTACCTGACATGGAAATACAGTACAACCTCGTTTATCCGGACTAACTGGCACCAAAGGTAATCCAGATAAACGGTTAGTGTGGACAACAGGCAAAACGAATCCTTAAATACGCAGACTTATAGATTATTACAATAAAATAAACACTGCATAGCAACAAAACTACAGAAAAATGTTTTCAAAACATTAAAAAAAGTATAAAAAAATTTTCACATCATTTCTTAACAAATAACACTAGTCAACACCAAAAATGCATCCGGCTCAAAAACAGCTATTTCCGAAATATTTTGCCTCGCTAAACACGAAAATCATCATGAAAAGCTCAGAATATCCCTAGTTTTCGAGATACAGGGCCAATTAGGATAGCGAATTCTAACTAATGCTCATTCTTCCTGGCATATAGAAACAGCCCCCATGGGACTGACTGTCTTCTAAACTTCGACCCTAGTTTGGAATAGAAAATCTCACTACATGAACACCGAAATGGACTACACGAATTTTGAATTCTGGGAAGAGAAATGCCCAAAATCAGTGAAATTTTGGAATAATAGATAGATCCATCCATTTCCGATTCCACCCAAGCTCATTCTGCTGAGAATAATGAAGAACTTTGTGAAAGCTGTGAACGAAGAGTTTTCCAATACCTTAGGGGGGAAATATCCAAGATACAGGTAGTTATCAAAATAATGGAAGCACCTGTGGATAAAAGTGACATTTTCGAATGTACTTCGTAAATAATAAAGAATAAAACTAGGTACCTGGTTTTTTTTTTTATAAATAGCAATGTACATATTCTTTTAGTATATGGTGGCTTAATTAAAGTTCTGGAAGTGTTTTTTTTTTTTTTTTTCAAGCGCGTGAAACGTCGAACCTCTCAAATTTCAAAAGAGGCCAAATTGTTGGAGCGCATCTAACTGGAGCAAGTGTAACTGAAACATCTCAACTTTTTGGCGCTTCTAGAGGTACAGTATCTTAAGTCACGACAGCATACACGCAGCGCGGTAAGACAAGCTCGGCAAAGCAAAACTGTGGATGGAAAGAAAAGATCAGTCAAAGAAACCGGCGGGTATTGAATCGGATTGTATTGTCCAAAAAGCGAACAACAGAAGCAAAAGTGTCCACAGAACTCATTCACCATCTAGATTCACCAATGTGAGTGATTACAGTCAGAAAGTACCTTTATTAACAGAACATTTTCAGTCATTCCCAACATACTTGTTACAGAGTGTTTCTATTATTTTGATAACTACCTGTATATTGAAACTAAGGTTAAGGAGAGAATTTTTAACGGCCCTTCAAATGCGCGCAACTAAGAAAATCAGTGTTTTTGAAGAAAAAATTGCGAGGGGAGAAAAAACACCCTAGAAGCCTTTAATTGCATATAACAAGTATATTTCTAAGTAGCAGAGAAGACGAGAACTAAAAACAGTTGGTCAAACAGTCCCTGCGGAAGTTATAGGACCACTGAAGAATGATGTGTCTCTGAAATTCTATTTTGTACACTTTTTCCAGGAAATTTTGTTTAAAAACTAAAGCTATGCGCAGTGAGCATGAAGAAAGGTTTCACAAGATATCTTTACAAAGGAACGTAGATATCAGGGTCATTAGGCTGAGTTAATGCTAACCAAATGCTGCTGAACTATTACAAGGGATGGTCCTACTTTGACGTACAAAGAGCAATCGAAAATGAAACGTTTGCAGCAATAAGCCAAAAACAACCACAGCTTTCTAAAAAATAAGCATAGTTTAATAAAACAGGACCAATTTAATAACATTTATTGCACAGGATTTTTTTTCCTTTTTTAAAATTACCTTTAAATTAATGTGTGATTGCTGTGCATCTTTCGCCAGTGGGCTTTTATGTATCTCGAAAACAAGAGCTAATTTTAAAAATCAACTACCGTGTTCGTTTTTCTCGACCCAAAATTAGTAGAACTTGACTATTTAACCGGGATGCAGACAAAAGTTTTTGAGCAATCACGATTGCTAACTGTTTTCATTTGACCGTCCTTGATGTCCGGTTCCTTTTTCAACCCCCACCATCCTTTGCAGGCGCGGCTCCTCCCGGTAGCCGCTGCTCCTGGTCGATGGCGTCCATGTAATACACGCACACACACACGCACCTTTACACACATACACACACGCCAACGTGCATACACACAGAATTACGCACACACACAAGCCTACACATACACAACTATACACACGTAACCGCCCAAGAACAGGGACAGTAACCGTTTCTAGAAACAAGCGAATGGGGTAGTAACCAATGAGTAGGGTCCTGTCGCAACTCGTGATTGCGAAAAACATAATTAGAGATCAAAATTTCAAAATTCAAATAATTTTTAAAATTCAAAAGTTTTTTTTTTGACTAGCGTGATTTGTCCGTTGCCTTCTGTTCCAATCACGACTTGCTTTTGAATGGAGAGGGGTTACGCAAATTATCATTAAGAATTCAAAACAAAAGATTATGTTTTGTGTATTTGATGTTAGTAAAGGTTCTACCATGTCGGAACATTCAGAGATCTGGATCAACAAGGACCAGATAAACAAGGTTATGCTGCACATGCAAATGTTATGCTATCTTATTTCCTCACTGTGGTTTGAAATATGCTTATGTAATTAATTATCTTTACCAATAATAAAGCTGAAATTCTCTCTGTCTGAATATCTGTCCGGAGCTCTGTCAGGATCTGTGACGCGCATAGCGCATAGACCGTTCAGCCGATTTTTATGAAATTTGGCACAGAATTAGTTTGTAGCATGGGGGTGTGCACCTCGAAGCAATTTTTTGAAAATTCGATTTTGTTCGTTTTCTATTCCAATTTTAAGAACATTTTCCAGAGAAAAATTATTATAAGATGGACGAGTAAATTACCAAGTTATCATAACAAGGAACCGTAACATGGGCAAGCCAATTGGCGAGAAATTCATCATCCATTATTTGTAAATATACAGGAGAACCAAAAGACCATTTAATTTTTTTACTACGGGCAAAGCCGTGCGGGTGAAACTAGTATTAAATACAATAAACTTAATAACATTCCGCTGCTCTAGAAACTCTGAATGCATATTTTAACCAACAATAGGAATGAATACCAGGAAAGAATTCAGGTGTTTTGGATATTTTGCTATAGGGCTATTAAAATGTTAAATCATACTCACTCTAGTTCTAAGTTTGCTCCAAAAGAGGAACATGCAAAGTTCAGGAAGTTAGCGAAAACTTTACGAAATTGCAGCCTTTTCAATTTGCATTTTAAGGCGCAGCAAAAACAAAACTGCGAAATCCATTTGTTTTAAAGCAGTCCTTCGAAGTCTGAATAAAAGCAGATAAGCCATACAAAAGGGAAAGAGCTTTAAATTCCTCCGGGAGGGATGTAAAGGGAGGACGGCTCATTTCTCCGTCCTGAAATTCCCTACATCTCTCTACTTTTAGGTCTGAATCTAGCATTAGTGGATTAAATTCGTACCAATGCAGAATGTTAAGCTCAAAAGAAATCGGTTCTCTCAGACACATGGGACTGAAAAAAAATCGAACATGTGAACATTCAGTTTTTGCACACAAAGTTTCGTTTGTTATCGAAGGGAGGAATAGACTATCAATAAATATTAAATCAACATCCGGAAGTTTCTATCAGGCATGTTTTCATTGAATGGGTAGTACAAGTACAAATGGCAAAACATGTATCGAAAAGGGAAAATAAATTCTTAACTGAACAGGCAACGGATGCTTGTGGATTGCTGAAAATCAACTAGCATATGTGTTCCCAGGTGGTACAATTCCACCTAGTGGCTTCCTAAACGTTTTAAAAAGGTTTTCAATAACGTTGTGAAAACTATTTAAAAACGATTATGAAACACCGAAATGTTACGTGTGCTACCTGAGTTGCAAGAAAATATAGATTAAATATTGAAGAATAATCATCTGCAGTATCAAACTATATATTTTGAATATTAACTTAAGGGGAGTCGGTCCCTATACCGTCAATGTTAATTTGCACAGGTTCATGTACCTTTTTCGGAAAATCTATTAAAGATACAGTTATGAAATTTTTCTATACCTTAAGTAAACTCTTTTCTCTATACTGAAGTAAAATTTTCCAAAAAGAAAGCTCTGTTTTTTTGTTTTTTACTTCCTTTTACAAAAAAAAGGAAATATTGTATTCGCGAAAAAAATCTCACTCAAAAATCGGCCTTAATTTCCATTTTGCTCACCCCCGAATGAATGTTGAGTTTATTTTTAAACCCGACCACACGTGAATATATGCCTAGGAACGTACAGACACCCGAAATATCCATTTCGAAGATCCCGAGTTAATTGCAACGAGTTTCCTCGTGACGTCTGTATGTACGTATGTATGTGCGTATGTGTGTATGTAGGTCGCATAGCTCAAGAACGGAATGTCCTAGAAAGTTGAAATTTGGTACTTAGAGTCCTAGTGGGATCTAGTTGTGCACCTCCTTTTTGGTTGCATTCGGATGCTCCAAAGGGACTCTTTTGCCCCTTTTTGGGGGGAAATCATTGTTAATTTCGATGTGAACTCAAGTGGTGTTATAATTTGGCAAACACTTGGCAAATATATCGCCAGTCTTTTGGTCGCCAAGTTTTGTCGCCAACTTGGCGACAAATTTGGCGATTTTTTTTTAAACCTGGTTTTAATTTGGCCACTGTTGGTGATATTTAGAGAGTAAGCTATTGAATCACATTAAAACTGCCAATAACGAGAAAATGACATTAAATTGGAGTAAAAGGAAATCATGTGATGCACACATCAGTTCGTTTTTAGTCTAATTTGTAAGTCTAATTTGTAACTGTAATTGTTCCAAAAAATGCCAATTGCAACACAAAATCAGCTATATAAAAAAAAATATTTTTTGAACCTGAGAAAAAATTTACTTCAGTATATGCAGTTAAATGTGGAGTAGGTGGTAAAAATTTCGAAGCTTAACACAATTTAGTTTCTGAGAAAAGGAAACATTTAGTACAATTACATTTCGAGATATTGAGATTTAAAGGGGAAAATCATACCTTATCAAAATAGGTTTTACGTTTTTTAAAGCTTATTTTAATTACTTCTAATATAAGCACGATCAATAGGTTTGTATCATTAAAAAGGTATTGAAATGAAGTTCCAAAATATATATAAATCAAAAAATCTAATTTTTGAAAGTATTTAGGGTATTGACTCCCCTTAAAGTTAATTTTTCAGTTTAAATAATCACATAGTATCGCACTATATACTTTGAATATGGATTTGAGCTTTTATTTTTAATAAATTACTCATAACGAGAGTTTATCTAGTATGGGAACTTAAGGGGGCTCAGGTGCAGTACATTTCTTTCCTCTTGCAGTGAATTTTTGCAAGTTAGATGAAGTCCCGGATTGTTTACACATGAATACAACTTTCGAATTACAGTGGGCTCTTGAACCTGTTTTTTCAAAAACCTTAACCACCCACAGTTCACATTAGAAAGTAGGGGGTTCCGATCACTACTCGTATCGCTCGTCAGCCCCCGTTAGATGCCGCCCATGGCGGGTTACACAGTAAAAACGATTCAGAAACGTTCCAGGAAAATAATAGGCAGCTGATGTGCCCAATTTCAACCAGTAACACATCTTACAAAAACCAGGAACGTTTTCCGATAAGTCGGAAATTTTTCCCAACTATTGGGAAATGTCCCCTGTTAAAGTCAACCGTGAACCTTCTAGAAAAATTCAATAGGTTTAATGCATTTGATTAGAACCTTCCTGATTAGCCAGGAAAAATCCAAAAGCATTAGAGCAACCATGGCCAAAGCTGCGTGAAAATTGCAAACAAGAACCAAGCATATTCCTTGCCTGTAACTCCTGCCAAGCAGAGCTGAAGCTATTCAGTAACTTATTTGCTCCAATTGGGATCTTAGTCAATCTGGACGGGCCGTAATCAAACTAAAACCGATACCCTTAATAAACACGTTCAGTCAATCTTTAAACTGGTTACAAAAAATATTTTTCACACCAGTGCAAAGTCTACATTTCATGAAACTTTTTTGCGAACATATTTGATTTTCGTGTAAATAGGTGAAAACGTCTGAAATCCCGAAACGTTCCACGGAAAGAACCAGCAACGTTTCGGATTTTTTTACAGTGTATGATTGGTGATTTTAATGCTTTTACCTCTAGATATTCTCAGGACGAACTGGATGTCCGGCTCCTTATCTCTGGACCTTTAAAGCTTAGAGGGGGTGAGACACGGCGGAATGGCTTTTCTTGGATGTCCTATATTCCCAACGCAACTAGTATCGACCTGGTAGGCATTGACAGTCCGGAGAAGATAGGGTTACAGACAGACGCGCACATGTTTTAAGGTAGGCGAACACCCTAATTTTCGAAGGAAAAAATCGATTATGAGAAATTTAGAGAGCCCTGGCACTCATATTTCCAAATCCGCAATTGTTTTTGAAATCGACGAGTTATTGAGAAAACTAGAAGAAATTTACTAAACTCAAATGCACTGCTTATAACTGAAATTTATTTTTTCTTTCTTGATTTTCTCATAGCCACGTTTGAGTTTTTATTGACGCCAACAGCTCTAGCGAAAAAAGTATTGACTTTAAAAATTTGAAACTTTGCAAACTTGGTAATTGAACAGATTACTGTGATATAAACCTCGAAAAGTTAATGTACATGTAATATATGGTTTTGAAATAATGATCAATTCAACTTAGGGGGCAGAAAACACGTTTTTGGGGGGGAAATTTTCAAACATTTTCCCATAAAACCTGTTTTTAGTTAATTATTTGCAAATTGGACAATCATATCACTCTCTGGTATCTCGCAAGAGGTAGACACAAAACGTTTTTTAAATTATGAAAAAATGAAGGCATTGGAAGTGTTAAGGAAATGGTAGTTTTTTGCTAGAAATATGGCATTTAAAACGATCGAAAAAAAAATTTCAACAAATAAACTGTCAAAGTATGCTATTTATGCCATGTTCAATAATCGTATAAAGTTTACGAAAGGTGCAATGAATGTTGAGGAAAAAAATATTTAGGGTATACGCCTACCTCAATAGCTTATTTCGAAAAAGAGTTACTAAGAACTGGCACCATAATTTTAACAACTGCTATTACAGAATATTAGCCTTCTATCCGATGAAAGGAAACTAAATTGCAATTAGGTAAAGAACTATAGTAAATGAAACATTACTAAACTTATAGAATATTCGATAGTTTATTCTACTTCACAGTAACAAAAAATAAAATAATAATAATAAGCAAAGAAAATTTGTTTCTTGTTAAATTAATGTAACAATGAAACTTGTAATGGGGAGGGGGGAAAGAGAGGTGTGAAACAGGTATATTTTAGTACTTCTGACAGATAGAGACTTTAATAAGCGTCTTGCAACGCTTCGAGAATAGCGAAGGCTCGTACCTGCGCTGTGATAATGGCAAAAAGAAAAGCAATTGCACATTTTTATTTGCTCCGTAGATATTTATTGCGTTACTTATTCGATTATTCGATATAAAAAAGAATTTCTTCCTTTTTTTAGCGAATAAAAGCAGTCTACTTTTATATCAGCTCATTGCCGGAAAAAAAACTCCGTGTTATTTAGCAACACAGAAAGAACGTACAATTAACCATAACTGAAAAAAGGAAATTAAAAAACTTTATTTAAACAAGTGCATTGGGAAAGTAGCACATTTGAGGTACTATATGCAAATAAGAACATCAAAAACAAACCACAAATTTTAAGTGTGAAAAATTCTATTTTTATGCTAGTGGGAAAGAAAAACTCAAGCATATCGAGTCTAATGGCACAAAATGGAAAACAATCTTTTCCTAAATTTCATTTAAATTAAAAAACGATCAAAAAAAGATGTGTAATAAGAAGTCATGCTAATATTTTACCTTCACCCCAATACTACTTAATTTAAGTAAGACTATCCAAACACTACTTAAAATGTATTTAACAAATGATTTCAAGTAGAAAAGGGGTAAGGAAAAGAAACATGAAATTCGTATACAGATGCAGTTTTTGTCTACTTTGATATCTCAAGTCAGGGCTTTTGATAGATATTTTTTTGAATGTTATTTACATGTTGTGTGATATTTAATGCTTTTTACCACGTAAAATAAAAGATAACATTATCAGAAAAATTATTATTTTTTACCGCGAACTTTTTTTTTTTTTTTGGTGATTTACTTGTAGAGTATTGTTGAGAGCATCTCAACTTAACTCGCGCTCTAATTGATTCGAATCGGTAACAATGAAAACTTCCCCAAAAATTCAGTTCAGATTAAAAATACAGTAGGCTATCTGTTTAAAGACGATCTATTCAACGATTTTCTCTATTTAAAGACGCCTTTTCACGGTCCCGGGTGTAGGGGCGAATTTACATTCTATTCAAAGGGGTGGCGATTGAAAACCGTAACAGCATCCCTCCCCCAAACCCGTCACGTAAGGGGCAGGGTGTCAATTGCCAACCCCCCCTTTATCCTGTCTTTTTAATACTAATCGCCCCTCATGAACTTATCGCTCCTTTGAAGTGTCAAACACCCCCTTTGGGCGCTATCACCCCCATGATTGGAAACCACTAAGTTCTAACCACTTTGGTTCTAAGTCATAGCAATGCATTATCATACCAGTATAGTGTAGTTCATGGAAGAAAAAGATTGGGAGACACATATAGAAATATAGAAAATATTACAGTTAAAAAAAGGGGGGGGGGTAATAGCTTAGGTTAAAATTGAAGAGTGGGTAACGTTGTCCATCCTCGACTACCCTAACTGTCTAAACATAATTTAAAGCAAATTTGTTTAATGTTCTTGAAGTTAGTAGCAATTGCTAGTAAATCCTTCAATTCTATATTATTGGTTTTAGAAAATGACGGTCACGGAGGGGGCGGTCGCTCCCACCGCATCCTAGTAAATCCGCCACTGCCAGGATGCTTCACTGCAGTTTTAAAAGCATTCTACTTAAAGGCGCATTCTACTTAAGGAAGATTTTTTGTAATCCCTTGAAAGCCGTTAAACAGAGAGACAACTGTACAATCAACACTGTTTTGAGTTATGCTGCCGTCCTCAAATTTATCTAAGCAGTTGCCGAATGAGAATTTTTGGTAGGAAAAATGTAAATAGCGTAGAAAGCAAATTGTGCAAAACGGTGAAACATTTATCCATGAATGTCGCTGGTACATAAACAGTTAGAGCTTTGAAAATATCTTGAAAACTGCTATCAAATAATGCTTAAAATAGATACGTTTCAAAATGGTTGGTTCGGAAATAAAAAGTTACAAGAAATAAGGAATTTCGATTTTTAAGTATTGATGCCAGAGTTTTTATTGAATTACAAAACTATTATTGAAAATATTTCTACATTTAGATCAGCATTTTTCGGGTAAACAAAATAAAGAACATATTTTAATTTGTTTCATATAATAATTGCTTATTTTTTGACAAATCTAGCGCTCTTTATAAGAGCACTCCTGGAAAAATCTAAAAACTCTTAACAATATCCTTCCTCACTTAAAAGTATTCTACAATTTTCCAAATAAAATTATTTTCACGGAATCACATTTCAACAAGCAGCGAGAACATTCAATTTTAATATATTACGAAACCTAAAAACCGTATTAAAAGAAAAACATTCCAAAACTACCATATTGCGACACAAGAAAGCTGTTTGCGTTACATAACTTGAATGCCGGTGTTCTCAAGCATAAAACATGAAACACATCAAAAGGCGCCTTTTTATAAAAGGAAACAGCTTCCCGACATGAAAATTCCATAGGCGGCGCTGTTAAGAACGTCATGCATCATCGACTGCAATGGATATCTAGTATTTAAACTTGTGGCAAAACCGCTGGCTCAAACGGAGAATGACGAAAAAGAAACATACATGTACTTCAAAGTCGATATATAAATTTAAACACGAAAAACAAACTTTGGAGAGTACGGCGGGTGTCAAAATCTCTTTGGAACAAAAGGAAAAATGGCGGAAATGAAAATTGAAATGTGAGGAAGTATCCCGTCTAAGCTATTTGAGTGAAATATGTTCCAATTCAGCGCGACAAGTTTTCGCCATTTTCAGAACAAAACCAGTGAAAATATCAAAAAGTCCTTTGCAAAAAGTAAATCATGATCTGCATCACATTTTATAAAGTGGGAATGTAAATTATTTTACTCGAGGCTAGAAATTCGAAAACTTTCTGCCAAGAGCAGTTTTAATCCCATGTAGATAAATCTTTCATGAGAAATGGAATATATGTTTAGAAAAATCGTGTGAAGATCACTATTTTTTAGTGGTATCATCTCAAATGTTTACTGCTTTCAAATTAACAACATGTTTTCTTTGCAGAAAATATCAGCTTATCCCAATGAAATCTAAAATTCAACGTACGATATTTCTGCATTTTAAATCAGCTGTTTTACGACGAGAAAAATAAACTATTTGAACAACGGTCCGGTTTTAAATCCTCGGGAAAACATTTGTTATCGTTGTTAGAAGAATGGCAACCATTTTATTTTATTGCACCAAAGTATGGAAAATCAGTCAGTTTTCTTAGCATAAAAGAAAAATTGTTGTTCACATAAACTTATGCTATTTCTGTATATATTTAAAAGATATTTCGTTTATCAGTTGCACATATGTTTGAATTATGTTCATTTTTGAATTTGTAAATATGTTTACGGTAAGTACATTTTTTCTTCATTTTCATCATCTTCAAGAAATGTATCAGGAATTGTAACTAGTTGAAGGAACATGCAGGATTTTTATAAAGATAAGGAAAATTTATTTTGAAAAACATCTAAGATTTAAACATAACACTTTTTTTTAAAAAATCTTAATCGCATCGAGGTTTTTCCCCCATTCGAAAAATTTGCTAAAGGCTTAAAGGTGGTGCGAACATCAAAAATTGGAAATGGAGCTGTTGAAAGATAAACACGCAAAATACTCAAAATTTTTAGTTGGAACACATTTTACCAATTCTAATATGATAGTTTATATCCATACAAAGATTTTCATGACCAAACCGTCAACCCCCAGAAATTAAAGTCTGGCTGCGTCAGTTCTTGATGCGAAGTTGAAAATCGTCTAAATCTGCTCTAAACTACAAAAAGGTGAACAACTGTGAAAAACGTTGTGAAAAAAAAATTGCGATTAAGATCGAAATTATATATATATATGTATATATATGTATATATATATATATATATATATATATATATATATATATATATATATATATATATATATATATATATATATATATATACAGCTCTATATTTGTATATTTTTCTTGCACTTAAAATCTAAATTATTTTTAGTGAATTTTGTTCATCGGAGCAAGGCTATATTAACACCATGTATTGTGCTTAAACATAAAGAAAGACGAGTCACACGAAGAACTTCTTTCAAAACTTCCAGTTTCTCTTCCACGCAAAGTACGATTCGTACTAAGCAATTTAAAAATCCGGAAGATTAATTGACACGTAAGCACTCCCATACAGTAGTTAAACTACGCATTAACACAATCACTTAGAAAGATGACGCATCATTGCAATCTCAAAACAGGTCCATATTGACAAATTCATGCAATTCATATGTTCCGCAAATCACTGTAAGCAAGAAAATGATAAGCCAATAAATTACAACTCAAGCATGCATAGTAAGAAACGGTAAACGAAAAAAATTAAGAGAATTCTGCAGACATGAGTATAATAACACTAATAAATCTATGAACAGGCACAGAAAAACGCTAGACATAACAAAAATCCATTATAGTACTAATTTAAGTCATTTTTTCGTATCTTTGGCATTTTCATCCGGAATATATCCATATTCACGGTCATATTGAATTAGAACCTTAACCGTGCTTCCGTACAAAGTACAATGGGAACAATGTCAATCACCCTGTTCAAAATACGCAACGAGTGTTTTCAACTACTCAGTAGTATTTTTTATTTAACTTTCTTAATTCAGGATTAGCACAAAATTAGGACCGGATTTTGAGGTAATGTGGGCCGAACAAGTTACCAATTTAAAATATCATGGCGTGGGAAACGAACTGAAGTAGATTAAATGTTTATCGCATAACATGAGACTCACATGATGATTACTTGTAACTGAAAAAAAAAACTTGGAGGAATTTTTTGTACCCTTTATTTGAATTTGGGAAACAATTTCAGAAATGCGATTTTTTTATGCAATGCTTCTGTGATAATGCTTTATATTGCAGTTATGTGCTTATGAGTTACTTTTTCAAATATCTTTTCTGGAATCAAACAGCTTTCAGGGTGTAGTCTCTCAAATGCTACGGAGCAACCCTAAGAACGAGACCTCCCAGAACCAAAAAATAATAAGCACCTGCCCAGTAAATATATAATGCTGCAGTCTAGGCTATGACCCCTCCCATCGGGGACATCACTAGCTCCACTCTAACTATTGCTTACACCCTGAAGCTAACCCCTTTACCGAATTGAAAAGCGGTTCTTTGTAGCTACGAAACATACGACTATAATTTATTCCAAATATGTTTACCTCCTTACGTTGCTCCATACTTGTTACGTACCACGCAAAGTCAAACGTCTACTATTCACTGCTTTCCATTAGATTGTAAAAAATCTAGTTTTCGACACAAATGTTCTAAAATGAGTTCAATTAACAAACTGTTTAATTGAAATTCTTTGTAAACAATAATAGTTATCTTTATTGAAAGGCGTAATAGTGCTTTACAAAAACCATAGATATGAATAAAAATGTCCTAATTTTTACTACAATTTAAACCCCTAATATTTAACTCGGAAAAAAACGTAAAATAAAGGTTTTTTAAAAAATCATAAAAAAATTTAAAAACCGGTAATCTTCAAAAACTTTTTGGTTGTCATATTTGAAATTAAATTTCCTACACTATGGTATAAAAAAATATTTTCCTGGCACGATTGGTTGGGGGGGTGTGACGAATTAAACACAAAAAAGGGCTTAAAATCACGTAAAGCATTTAATTAAGAAAAAACTAAATAGAAATTAAGAATTTTGCCCTCGAGGTGCACAGGGCTGGGGTACGTTTGATTTTTGTGCCAAGGTTTCAGAGCTGTAGGTACTATGGGGTCTTCTGGGCCATCGGGTACAAACAAAGAAAGAAACACCGTCACCTTTATAGGTTTAGACGATTTTTCGATGAGCAAAAGCGACACAGTTATAAACTAGCTGCATTGCCCGGCTTTGCCCGGTCTACCTTGAAAAACACCATTGTGTCAAGTGAAGTATCTTCAATAACCAGGATTAAATGAAAGAAAAAAAACCATCATGCAAAATTTTCTCGCCAAACAATGACGACAGATACTAAAATACTTTTAAGAAATTAAAATAAAATGAGAAAGATGGAGTTCAAATGCGTAACCATGGAAACACAAAATAAAATAAGTTTAAGAATTGAAAATGAGAAAGATGGAAATAAGCAATGAATTCAAAAAGTGTTACCGTGGAAACGCAAAATAAAAGGGTTAAAAACTTGAATAGAGAACAGATTTTTGAACTTCATTTAATTCGCTTGTAACTTTTTTTCTAATGGAGATAGAGGGTTAAACTTTCGACCTTAGGTCGAGTTAGATCTGGAGTAAGAAAAAACAGCTCTTTCCAATGCTGTCAAAAAGAAAACTGTGTTACAATTCCTTCACTTTTTATTGATGGATGTAATGAAGAAAGTAGTACCTAAATTTCAGCTAAGCCTAAAAAAATTCGAGCTAAAAACGTAAAAAACTCCCGCCGCAATTAAGTTAGAGCATTGGAACAAATTGCATAGAACGCAGAAAATTCTTCCCTTTCCAACGATATGTAATATTACTATTTGCGAGTAATTTTTCACCCCCATATTCGGGAATTTATGTAAAAATTGGGCCTAAATTGGAATAAAAAAAGAACTATTCGTCGAATTGTTTTCGAACTGGTCTGCAAACCTTTTCAGGACTTAAAGGAACAAACTGTGAAAATTTCAGCAAAATCGGCCGGGCAGTTCTCGAGTTTTGCGAGTTCAAACAAACAGACGTTTTTTGGGGACTTCATTTTATACTATGTAGAGATGAACTTGAAGTTATTTTCCTTATCTTCATGAAATATATTTTTTGTGCAGTCTTTTTAAAGAGTAAGGAAATAAATTTCTGCACATAACATTATGTTGTTTCTAATGACATTACAATATTATTAGATGTGGTTTTAAAAGATACATGCAGAAATACATCGACGCGATAAAACAATTTCAACTGTGCCAGTATTTCGAATATGTTATGGAATCTTACTAAGCCCACTAATTACTTTTTTTCTAATACCTGATTCAACACTTTGACTAACTTTTAGAGAAGCAGTAACGAAGTTCGAATCAGTTCCCATCTAGTTTAAAATATTTAACATTGTAACTGGCAAAAATTAATGAAAAAACATTTCATTTATTAAAAAACGTTTTCCCGTATTTAGTTATTTTTTAAACAGTTTTGTAGGAACATTTCAACTTTTTTCCGTATTGCACAGGGATGTAATCATTAATGAACACATTTCTTTTTGCATTCCACTGGGATCTAATTAAAATCCCTTTTGAAATTAACTATTACTGGCACGTTTCTAGTAAAGGAACAACTTATCATTAAAGCAATTTTATTCGCTCTTAAATAAATTGCATTTACTTTCAGTAAACCTTTTTCTTTTTAATTTCATTATCAAGTAACCGCTAATGAATTTAATGATAAATTTCAATATGAAATGTTACTTATTTTTCAGAGCACATCTTAAAACATTTATTTATTTGTTTTCAAGATTGCTTAGCACTTTTTGTTTCAAAATAATAATTAGTATTGCAATTATTAATAATCCAAGATAATGATTTTTTTCACTGCGTGAAACTATTTCTTGACATTTTTAAAGGAATGAAAATTCATTTTAAATGAGTGAAATATAGAGTAAGTCACGCCCCGCCGGGTAAAAATTCCCAGTAATTGTATTTCACAATTTCAGCAACAAAGTGTGGCTGTGCTGGCATTTTCAAGAGCATTTTAGGTGTAAAGAAGTTGTACGCTTGCACTAGAGCCATTTTCAGCGAATTTTTAGTGGTGAATACTGTTTTACAGAAAGGTAAAAGTTGGGCGTGACACTTTTCAACGCAGTTTAAAACTTTTTACATTTTTACCTTTTAGAGCAAAATCTTCGCAGACCCCTCCAGTGATCTATTTGCCTTTTATATTTTAACGAACTTCCATCGCAGCATCTGTTTCAGTTCCTTAAAAGTACAATTTCAGGCCTCAAATGTTACTGTAACATTGAAAAAGCCTGTGTGACCGTCCCACAGCTTTCAGCCAGGATTGTTACCCAAAGATGATCTGTAGATACAAAGTAAAGATCAACGAAGTGTATCACAAATATCACACGCCATATAATCAGGTGTATTATCTCCAGAGCTTGCTAACCGATCACCGGTTGCACTAAATGTCTCTTTGTTTGAAAATCTATATATATAAAAATGGATGTATGTTTGTGGGTATGTGTGTATGTTCCTTATACAAATCCACAGTTTTCGTTGGATTTCTTCCAAATTTGGTACAAAGGTAAATTGTTGCTCAGGAATTCATATAGACGGGTTTTTGGAATTTAAAAAAGATCCTAAGAGGTTTAAGTTTAAATTTTTAATCATAAAACTGCTCTTTTCGACACGAAGAATTATCGTATAGTTATGAATTTGGTTCTGAATGAAAAGCCTGTAAAAAATGATCGAAATGAAGTTTCCTCAAAGTTTAACTGTAATCGTTAAATTTTTGAACCTTGGTTCAAAGCAAATGAAAATGGTTAGCAACATATAACAACCAGGAGATATTTTAAATGCAATCAACATAAAAAGTATTCTCAACAATGGCTGTTAATGTCGATCAGCGACAAGCGTATAGCATGTTTGGCAAGAAAGCCGAACGAAAAAGAAATGCTCTCTCTCAGTAGTTCTTAAATTGCACCCTGCAAAAACACATGGATGCATTGAAATCACCATCGGTGGTTCTTCTTCAATTTGCTTGCGCATTTCGCTAATAAGTTTTTAAGTGATAATACCGTAACAATAAACGACATTTTGATCTGTATTAATTCATAAACAGCACAGAAAATCCTAAAATGAGATAGGTATTAAAACTGCATTCATTATCGAAGCACAATCTTCAACAGTTTTAGCATTAGAATACTAAACTTATATTAAAACGACATCCTTGCAACAGAAATTTAATACTGTATTATCCTTAAACAAATCAATATGTATATGTTATTTATACTATTCCAGGATTTACCTAATTCGGTTCACCTAAGTTTAGCAGAAATCGCTCCAGGTTATCAAAAATCAGAGTCTAAAAATACTAATATGCCTAATGAATTGCATAATAATAATTTTTGTGCATTGAATTTATCTTCAAGGGGGAGGAGGATAGTCATGGGATTCATTACATGTATATAAACTACCATACTAGGATTGCTAATGTGTGGTAAAATAAAAGACTGTGCACCTTTAGACCCACAAAACCACAGAGAACTTGAATACGGCGGAATTCATATTGTTTTGGAAGGGTAAAAGTTTAGAGTTTAATAAAATGCAAAGAAATATTAAAATTTTAAAAATGCATAAAATGTCTCTATTTTTAAGGTAAACGAATTTTTTAATCGTTTAAAATTTTATATTACTTTAACGCTTGAAGCAATAGTACACCTGATAGAGCATTTTCGCTGACTAGCAGTAATTTTAAACCAGTTAGCGGATATGAGGTAACTTATGACACGAAGAGATTGCTACTGAAAATAGCATGATGAAATATTACGCCACATAATAAAGTTTTTTCTTTTTAGTATACATCGTGAAATTAAATGAGCAAAGCTCCATTCCCAGTTACAAGAATCTCAGTTCGATAACTTTTATTGTAAACAATCGAAAATTATTAAAAATATGTAACTACCACTAAGTAATTCAACTGTCATTGAAAAAATGCTGTAAGATAAAAATGGATACGTATTAGTGTAATAGAAGCAACTCTGTTCACAGTGGAGGGATAAGGTGAAACAATTTGTATCTCACGTATAACCACTAATTGCAATACGTCATTCTTTAAACTTCAGGAAATTAAAATCTCCAGTGAGACTTAAGTTCTGTATCACGATCAATAAGTCAGAAGTTCAGGCGATTAAGTACTTTAACTGCATGTGAAATTTACCTATTTCCCTTATAGATAGCTTTATATTGCATGCTTAAGGTTGGGTTCACTCAAAAATGTATTTCATTTTGCTGCTGGAAGGGAGAATAAGAACAGTATTTAGGAGCAAGATTTCAGTTAAGTTTACGAATTAGAAAATTTTGAATAATTGAACTTTTTAGCATTTGGATTACGATTCTAAACGTGGAAATACATTTTCTTCGTTTTGAAGCTACGGATAAGAGGAACAGAATGTGCAATAAGCTTTTGTAAAACATAAACAAAAGAATTGTCTATAATACAGTTGTAAGTAGAAACAAGACGGTTTTTTTTCTTTCTTTTGATTTCTTGGCCTGCAAATAATTTTAAAAAAAATGACGCGGATAGTGACCACAATGTGCATGCCTATTTCTTTCTCTATAAGGCAGCTCAATTGACGGGTTTTATATAGTCCGATCCATAAGTTCGCGTCCACGTACTCCATTTTTAATGCTTTATGTAACTTAAAATAATAACTGTAATTATATCTATGGCAAATATTATTTAGTGGAACCATTCCTATCCCTCATGACGACTGTGCCTCTGTCAATTAAAATTTCGATATTCTCAAAGGAATTACTCTAGAGCAACAAACTTAAATAAGTGCTCTTACTACCTACATCAGTTTAAGTTATCATGTACAACTTTTACGGCAAGTGTGAGGTTTTAAAAAATTGAAATAAAACTTTAATCTAGAAAAATTTTAAATCGTTGCAAGACACCAATATTAAGATCTAACGGTCATTTTTACCTACGAAAATAGGAATTTGACTTAAATATAAGAAAATAAAATGTGACTGACGCACGTCTCTTTATGCAACTTACACTTATCCAATTTTACTCCATGGCATGCCACTAAAATCGCCATGGAAATGGCAAACAGACACATGTTGTGAAGTTATTTAGACTAAGTGAACGTTTTCTACGGAATGTGCTTGCATACCTGAACACTTACAAAAACTTTATAAAATGAGTCCACCTAACACGTGAAACCTTGAAAGTAAAAACACCGCCAGAAAATCCGCAAAACGGGACGTTAACGGCTATTAATAATATTGACTGCATTCCTTATTTTCTGTACAGTGGACTATCTGCTTAGCTTTTGGGCCATTGAGGATGACATTCATATCTGAAAATATTCTAACGGTGTCATATCTTGCACATATTTGTAACTGATAAAAGCCATTCAATTTTACTCACGACTCTTTCTAGGAAGACATTCCCATGATTTTTTTTCCAGAATAAAATGTATTTGAAGAGAACAATAGCATGATTTAATATCTTGGGGTAAAAATAAAAAAAAAAAAAAAAACCTTCAAAGGTAGCACAATGGTTTTCGTATTCGAAGCATCACGTAAAAGGTTGTCCTGCAAGATGTGCAAGACAATCATTTGTCTCTGTATTAAGACATTGGATGTACTGCCCGTCTGATTCAACCACAGACAACGGGCCTGTGGACACGAAAATCGTTCGTCGTCGTCAGAACCAAAGAATATCGTTGACAGAACCCCGATAACATGCCTCATGCTTTTTCATTTTTACTTGATGCTATTTTTTCTGCACATACTCGACTAATAAAATGACTTACAAATCTTCATCAAGTTCTAATTTGTTACATATTTCACAGGAGTTTTGTAACCGCATAAATACTTTGATTTCTTGACATTAATCCTACATGCAATTAAATTGTAATTAAAGACCTTGTAAATTTTTATCTCCACCCTCAGGCAATTAAAAAAAATTCTTGGGTGTCTTTCCCTGAAATTTAGGTATCTTGGCTAATCAGAGAAAACTAACAAAAAGGCAAGAAATTTCGCAAAATTAGTTTGTTTTAGGAAGTTACGAATTTCCGGAATGCAAAATATTTTGTAAATATTCTTTTTTTTTACTTCCTTTAACAAAAAAGGAAGTAATGTATTCGCAAAAAAAATTTCACTCAAAAATCGGCCTTAATTTCCATTTTTCTCACCCCGGAATGAATGTTGAGTTTTTTTCCGACTCGACCACACGTGGATATATGCCTGGAAACGTACAGACACACGAAATATCCATTTTGACGACCCCCGAGTTAATTACAACGAATTTTCTCGTGACGTCCGTATGTGCGTATGTATGTCGCATAACTCAAAAACGGTATGTCCTAGAAAGTTGAAATTTGGTACGTAGACTCCTAGTGGGGTCTAGTTGTGCACCTTCTCTTTTGGGTGCATTCGGATATTTCTAAAGGGGACTTTTGCCCTTTTTTTGAGGGGAAATCATTGTTAATTTCGATGTAAACTCAAGTGGTGATATAATTTGTCGGACACTTGGCGATATATCGGCAGTCTTTTGGCCGCCAAGTTTTGTAGCCAACTTGGCGACAAATGTGGCGATTTTTTTTAATTTGGTTTCGATTTGACCACTGTTGGTGATATTTAGAGAGTAAACAATTGAATCACATTAAAATTGCCAATAATGTGGAAATCACATTAAATTGGAGTAAAAAGAAGTCATGTGATGTACACATCAGCTCGTTTTTCTAAAAATCTCCATAATTCATGTCTTTTGACAGAGCGTAAGACATGGACACAGATTCACGAAATTTTGCAAAATAATTAGTGTTCGTGAATTACAAATTTTCGCACTAAAGCTACGTGCTCAGAAGAATTTCGATTTTTTCGGCCCACCGTAATATATATATATGTGTGTGTTGTGAACATTCACACGTCACACCAGGCGAACATAATATCAAATTTTAATTAGTTATTATCAGTTTATCTCTTAAGAGGATTTAGTAATTGCCCCCGAGAAAGTTTCCAAGTAACCACTTCGATGACAAGTGAGTGTCGGCAAGTCTGATCCCCGAATGATTAATGGGTATGGCAAAATTAACCAGAGGTTGGGGACTTATCAATGGCATGTACGCCCCGGTGTATTTTCTGAGTTATTAGAATCAAAACATCCTCCCACTTGAAACAATTCTGGCGCAGAAGAGACTTCCCGAGAGTTCCAGAAGGCACAGAATGATGGATTGGCCCCAAGTTGGTCAAAGATAGAAGTGGGGGAACTTTTGGACATTATGTTAGTCTGTGCCCGTAAAGGGCATTTTCCGTGCATAGACTTTTGGACAACATTGTATTTTGTGACAAAACTTACTCAAACTTCAGAAACTTTAGCTTGATTGATATAGATAAATGTTTATTTAAAAACTTAGAAAAAATGTTGCTGACATATTGCTAATATGAATTTGCAAACAGTCATTTTCTAGCCCGACAATCTTAAAAACATACACATATTTACGATATAATTTATTTAGTTTTCGGTTTAAAACATGTAAATAATTAAAAGAGAAAAACAATGTTATGATTGCACAAATTTCAAAAATATTTTAGACACATGTTTCCGGGTTGTACAGAAAAATTTCATCAATGTATAAAGCTTGGGAACGTGATTTGATTCCGACGTCTCCATAAATAAACTGTTGGAAAATACTGAATTTCGTTTAAAATTAAACATCTTACCTAACTATCTTTTCCTCAAAAAGATATATATACTTTAAAAATTTCACGAAAGTATTGAAAAGGTTTTTTTTTTTTCTTTGATTTACTAAGTAATGGCGTAAAAAACATCTTTCAGTTAATGAGCATTTGGGATGTTCCACGTGTAGAAGACACAATTTTTAATGCCTTCCACACGAGAAGCTTGAAAAAAATGATACAACATTTGTTAAATCTAAGTATCTCTCTCATAGAATGGCTTACATTTAGTAACTAATTTTCTTTTTCTATACACCCTATGTCCGAGCCACTTTAAACACGAGGCAATCAGAATTTTATTTTACCCTCTTTAAAATAATAAAAAATTTTATACATATCGCATGGTAAAAAAGAAGAGTAATTTTAGGAACTATTGTTACACAGTAGTTGTAAGTAACTATTTCATTATTTATAACAAATGACACGTAAAGAAACTGACTTTTAAAATGAAAATTTGTTAGTAATTTAAATTAAATTACAAGTTTATGTAAAAAAAATTAAGATTGTTTTATGTCTTTTAGAATGTTCTGTTTTAAATTTTAATACTTGATGGAGATGAAACTATACTTTTAAGCCTATAGTTAAGATTTGTTAGTAATATTAGTTCTACCAGAATGTTTTGACTGTTTATGAAGACAAAGAAAATGATGTATGTTTTAATACTTCTAACAATATTTACTATACGATATAATTTCCATCGTTCTTTACGACCTTTTGTCAACTTGATGGCAATTTGTGAATCCCATGTTTAAAAAACGCCTCGTCTTGGAGGCGAAGAGATCAAGTATTGCTGTTTTGAGGTCTTCATTTTTGATTTTTTTTCCCGCCTGAACATTTTGCAAAGAGTAGAACCAATGAAAAACGAAATGTTCAAGGTCTTGAAAATATGCTTTCCGGCGATTAGAAAAAAGAGACCGGTGACGGGAAGAAAATCATACGACATTAGAATACCTATAGCAGATTTGCTGACTTACAAGAAAAACGCTGACCGAAACTGAAAAATTCTTTTACAACTATCATGTTCTCCAGACCTTGCATTTTCCGATTTTCACTTATTCCTCTTTTTAAAAAATGCTTGATTTTTTTTTCTCTTTTTCAAATAAAGAATATGTCAAAACAACGCTACTTGAGCTCTTCGCCTCCAAATGCAAGGAATTCCTTAAAAGTAGGATTTGCAAATTTTTACCACGCTGTTTTGAAGTAAGAGAGAGCAATGAAAATACTATCATACAGTGAATATTGTTAAATGCATTGAAAACGCCATGTTTTCTTCTTCTTCATTAGTGCAATGAAGTTTCCGGTCACATAATGAGTTTTCATTTCCGGTTTTTCTATTCTTTCCTAGTTAGAACTTAGATTTTTGGACGATTTGTGGAATCGTTTGTTGTTCTAGTAAGTACCAATAACAATTACTTCTTTTTTTCTGGATCAAATATGAATGTTGCGATATTTCTACAGCTGAGTTGATTTTGGGGAAAATGCCAAATATTTATATAAGGTCTTACATTCTCAACTTTTGTTTTTGCTTTTTCATTCCACTTAGATATTATTTTCCCGTCTTTATTCACTCTGATAAAAGTGTAGAAAGAAACTAACAACTTAAAAATAATTTCGCATAAAGCTTTCAATTCGATCATTAAAAACTTCCGATCGATTCTTTCAATAAATCAAATTGTCTTAATCTGGTGAAGAACGACTTTCAACATCAGATCCAGTTAATCGAAACATAAAAAATTCAACTATTTTCTCTTTTTTATGCAAAAAGAATTCTTAGTTTCGATTCCAGAAACTTTTGAAACTATTATGAATATTAAAACGTTAAACATTGCTTTTGCTTTACTGAAGAAAAAACATATTACAATAAGTAGCATATTAAGAACAGAATTTTTAAAAGAGAACTCAAAGAGCGCTAATTTCAAGGAAGAATCTTTAAAAAAAAAATAACTACAAAATAACAGTGCATAAAGCATATACCAAGTTTAAATAGCAAGTAAGTGGCTGATACGTCGAACCACTTATTCATCGTACGTAAATTAATCGCTTGTCTGGACATTGCTTCTCTGCTTTTTAGCTTTTTTAATGTTCTCCGCTTTCCAGGTTTCAAGATTAACCCGCTAAAGATCTTATCATTTTCAAGAAAACGATCTTAAAATTGCCATTTTTTTTAATTCAAAAAAAATATTTTCAATTAGGGTAAGACAGTATTGATATTTATTGTTGATTTTTAGATAGTTTTTTTATCTTGAACTTTGTATGCTCTAGCCCGGAAATATGACGGGCAAGAGAAATAGGAGATGAAAGCTCAGCCCGTGACATTGATTGGAGCCAACGGAAAAGAGTTAAACATGTAGGTTAAGGTAAACATTTTAAGTTATCTTTATATTCAGATAAACCTTGTAGATTTAACAGGAAGACTTACCAGTTTTCAAGTACTTTAATGACTAGATAACAATGGGGTCGTTTCCAATATTTTAAGAGTTTTTTTTTCTGAAAGAACATGCTTAAAAACATAGGATCTAACCATTTTTTAAATAATTTGTTTAAGTTCAATATTTTTAAAAAATTACTTAAATCGTTGCGCTTTTATTGTTTACATTTCTTGTCGATGACATCACAAATGATGAAATGCCATTCTGTGTTGCCATTCACAAAGTAAAATATTTAATTCGCATCTTTAATCACGTGTATTGGCAACGATATGGTTGATAGCAAGCGTAGAGCGCAATTTTAATTCGCTTCTGGATTATCATAACGTGGAAGCGTAGCAGAAAGATGTGCGAAACAGCATCATTTGTGACGTCATCAAGATGACGCCTTGTTTGAAAAATCGGACATTTTAAAAAAAATAATTAAAAAATAACCGTTGGGAAAATGAAAAAAAATTTCTGGGTCCATGTTTTTTTTTTTTTTTTCTTTTTTCTTTTTTTGCTTATTCTATCAATTTCAGTGACTAAATGTGCTACTTTTGACTGAAGGAAACAACCCGATTGATCAAATTCAACATAATAACGAAACTTTACGGTAGAAAAGCTATGATACAATGCTGCAGAGTTATCAAGTTACTTGCATTGTTAACTCGTGAACTACCATGGCAGTCACCAGTACAGACACTGAACTTTCCATTCAGGCCTCGCCACTCAACAATGGCTGACAATGAACTTGTCATTCAAATTCGAGTTTCAGAGGTTACTAAGAAAATCAAACTCCATAGATGGAATTAAAAAACTATTGTTAGTAATTTAGGATCAATTTAATAGTGTATTTAAACATGCATATATTTATCAGAAACTTCAAAGGAATATATGGAAATTTGTTACGCAGAAAAATGGTAATACTTCAGTATCTTCGCATTGCGCACGTTTCTTTAATGGAAATCTCTCATAAATGCACGTGACGTTTAATGTGGTAAAAAGTTTACTTGCAATGGGGTTGTTTCTTTCAGTCAAAAGTAGTAATTTTTGTCACCGAAATTGATAGAATAAGCAAAAAAAAAATAACATGAACCCAAAAAATACTTTCATTTCCAACAATTATTTTTTAATTAATTTTTTAAAGTGCCCGATTTTCAGACAAGGCGTGGTCTTGATGACGTCACAAATGATGCACTTTGCCGCATCTTTCTACTGCGATTCCACGTTATGATAATCAAGAAGCGAATTAAAATTGCGCTCTACGCTTGATATCAACCATATCGTTGCCAATACACGTGAGTAAAGATGTGAATTAAATATTTTGCTCCGTGATTGGCAACACAGAATGGCATATCATCATTTGTGATGTCATCGGCAGGAGCCGTAAACAATGAAAGCCCTCCAATTTAGTCAAATTATTTAAAAAATGGTCAGATCCTATTTTTTTAAGCATGCTCTTTCAGAAAAAAATACTTTTAAATTTTTGCCAACTTTAACTTTACCGTATACATTTATTTTAATTTCACCATACACATTTACTTAATTTCATTACATGCATTTACTTTAATTTCATTATTAAAAGTTTCTTTTCATTAAAGTAAATAAATAGTTTTTTTCAAAAAGAAAGAGAAAAAAAGCGTTAAATCTCAAAGGAACGAGCTGATGTGTGCATCACATGACTTCCTTTTACACCAATTTAATGCTATTTCCCTATTATTGCAATTTTAATGGGATTCTCTCTCTAACTCTTTAAATATCACTAGCAATGGCCACATTGAAAGCAGATTTTAAATAAAAAAAAAAAAAATCGCCAAATTTTTCGCCAAGTTGGCGACAAAACTTGGCAACCAAAAGACTGGCGATATATCGCCAAGTGACCGCCAAATTATAACACCACTTGAGTTTGCATCGAAATTAACAATGATTTCCCCCCAAAAAGGTGCAAAAGACCCCTTTAGAAACACCCGAATGCAACCAAAATAGGAGGTGCACAACTAGACCCCACTACGAGTCTATGTACCAAATTTCAACTTTCTAGGACATACCATTTTTGAGTTATGCGAGATACATACGCACATACGCACATACATACAGACGTCACGAGAAAAGTCGTTGTAATTACCTCGGTGATGGTCAAAATGGATATTTCGCGTGTCTATACATTCTTAGGCACTTTTCCGCATGTGGTCGAATCGAAAAAAAAACTCAACATTCATTTGGGGGTGAGCAAAATGGAAATTAAGGGCGATTTTTGAGTGAAAATTTTTTCGCGAATACAATACTTCCTTTTTTGTAAAAGGAAGTAAAAAAACTCAACAGCACTGCCTGCTTTCATTTACGACAGTACTCTAAAAGCGACCGCCGTCGTTTTATTCGTAACAAAAGCCCCGAAATTAAACCCGGAAAAAACAAATGATCGCCTGCCTGCTGTGGGACAAAAGCCAACTCTCATTTCGTGATCTGGGATGTAATCGAGAGTAACAGCAATCTCTTCACTGTAACCGTCGTCTTCCGCGACATTGAAGCGGAGCTTACATGACATTTGACGGGTAGCTTCAATTATCGTCGAGAGGCCCTCCCCCTTTCCCTACCTAAGTAAACCCTTTTTTCCTTCCTTCATAATTTGTGCTTTCGTTCCCATCTCATCTCCTTGTAACGCTTACTTTGTTTCTTGAAGAATAATAAAAAGGCGGCGCCCGTTTATATCCAGAGACAATGTCATCTCCGAATTTGTTTTTCGTGTCCAAGCTTTATGCCGGAGCAATCAGCTAAAATACAAACGAGAAAACAATATTATCTGGAAGATGAAGTCGACGTATATCAGTGGTAAAAGCAATGGAAGGGTTTGAAAGCCGTAACTCAATAAAGCATATTACTGACTACGAGATTTTGTACTGTCGCAAATGGGGTTGTTTTCTTCTGTCAAAAGTAGAACTTTTAGTCACTGAAATTGATAGAATAAGCGAAGAAACTAACATGGGCCCAGAAAATTCTTTTATTTTCCCCAACAGTTATTTTTTAATCACATTTTTTTAAATGTCCGATTTTGCAAACAAGGCGTGGTCTTGATGACGTCACAAACAATGCATTTTGGCGCATTTTTCTACAGCGTTTCCACGTCAAGCGAATTAAACATTGCGCTCTACGATTGCTATCAACCATATCGTTGCAAATACACGTAAGTAAAGATGCGAATTAAATATTTCGCACTGTGAATGGCAACACAGAATGGCATTTCATCATTTGTGATGTTATCGGCAAGAAATGTAAATAAAAGCGCACCGATATAAGCAATTTTTTAAAAATATTAAACTTAATCAAATTATTTAAAAAATGGTTAAATCCTATATTTTTAACCATGTTCTTTCAGAAAAAAATACTTTTAAAATTTTGGAAACGATCCCATTATAGTGGTTTGCTTCGTGAGTATTCTTCTGCGCTTCGTTTTTTAATGATCATTTAGAACATATTTCTTAAGATATGCTTTTTTTTTTTTTTTCAACTATTTAACTTTTAGTGTATTCCTGGTTCTGTAATCCTTTTGTACAAATCATGAAGGTTTCGTGACAAATTCAAGGCTGGTGTGTTCAATTGACATATGTACGAGTATATAGTTACTATTTTTCGCATATCTCCACTCGTCCCGAAGGAGAAACTCGTTGCGTCTCCGAAATACGTGCATGTCTTCATTAAAAAGGATTCGCAAGCACTGTTACAACCATGGCTGTGGAGTCGGAGAGAAAACGACCGACTCCGAGAATTTTAGAGCCTTCAACTAGGATTTTAGAGTTGATACCTTTACCCCAAAACCATTTCAACTCCAGGACTTCGACTCTCTGAAGCCCTGGATAACACGGTCTTATGCATGCAGTCACCACAACAGTCCTCATTTACAACCAATTTTTTTTTTTCGTACTGCAAGAAATCTCAAAATAATAACCACTCTTTTTTTCCTGACATATATTAAGACTTGAGGTATATGCTACTCGCAACTCCAGAGCTTGAATACGCTACCTTGCGGTGATTAACAATACTAAAGAAAAAGGTAAAACATTCCATTCCACGTGTTTTCTTTGGGGTAAATTCCAGGCTTCAGACAGTTTGTGGTGTAGTGAAATTTTAGAAGAATAGAAAATAAAGCTTCCCACAAACCCGATGAAAAATTATTGTCATTCACTAAGCGTCAAAGCAGTTTATAAGTTATGGCATTTGTTTTACCTTTTTCATCCGCCATTAGACAGTGGTTGTAGCGCCCCCTACAGTTTATTGTAGTTGCGAATACGAAAATTAATTAGTTCGATATTTCAATAAATTATGCGCTAAAATATTTCACTTCAAATTTTACATTGTTGCACTAAAAATAATTTTGAGTTAGGAGATGGTTTTTTAAGCTGTCAAATATAATAATTTTATTCATATCAAATGACCGCTTTTAACATTTATGCATTTCTGAGGAATTATTTTTACACTTGATTTTCAGATTTAAATTGCCTTGACAACACTTCTTTCCTTGACACTTTCTTGAAAACTTCGAGTTTTCATTGTTTCACGAGTAGTCTATCGAATTATTGTGTAACCGTGCCATAGTTTTATCTGTTTCAAATATATCGGATGATTTGGAGATCGATTTAAACTTTTTTTTTATTTTAAACTCTTTTAGTGCGAATGTAACTATGAATTAGTTTTTTTAAAAAAGTCTATATTTACCATTTTTTCCTGAAAACATAGTTAGAGCATTCTGTTCCTTAAATATTTGAGGCCCTCGGCCCGTTTGCTTAGAAGAACTTTATACCTTCATTTAAAGAATAAATTTCTCAAGTAATCCAATTAAAAATATGTATATGCGTTAAATAAACTAAGTAGAAAGTAAAAAAATCCAATAAATGGCTTTTAATTTATTTAGAGAGATTTTTTTTTAATGATAATTGTGATGAAACATTTTTTGGCACGTTTTGTGCCCACCAAATGGTTCTCTTCTCTTTTTACGAATATTGTTACAGTTCACAGCAGCCTTTAAATTGTTGTATGTATCACTGCTTAATTCTGAGATGCCCTCATCGTGTGACTTTTGAACAACACTCATTCTTAACTTTGCCAAACTTTATTGCTAAATTTTGTGTCAAGCATTATCACCTATTGCTTGTAGAGCAAAATGCTTTTTTTCGAATGATTTCGAAAAAAAAAATGCGACTAACGGTCTCTTTTTTTTTTTTTTTAATCCAGCTCTGGAAATAAATAGCTTTACTACTTTTTTTCATAAAACTGATTAATGACTTTCTCCCCTATATTATTATTATTTATCGAAGTCTATGAAGATTTACATTCATTTTTACATGAAAGGTTTTTCCAAGTAAGGCAGACCAACTAGTGATATAGCACTTAAGCACAGTGTTATTTTTTTAAAAAAACCTAGCTTAAACTTTGCGCATGACAGTAAAAACATTTTCATTGATGTATTTAATTATTTTTAAAAAATTGAGAAAAATTTCTGTGTTAGGTTCTTTGAGAGGTTGAAATGAAAAAAATTGCACCGACCCACTGAATGAACACCCCAGTGGCCAAACACAGCATTTCTAGTCGTTTTCTTTTTGGAAAGGATGAAGCAAAGTTACTACTGCTAATTTATCTAAGAGAACACTTTTGAAACTTTTTATTTCAAATCATTACGAGTTTTTCCCTTTTTGGGGAGTATTTGTTAGCTGGATAGAGTCTACCTTACGCTTTAGAAAAAATTTAAAAACTTTTTGCTACCCAAAGTTCAGGCAAAGTAAAGAAATTAAAACATTTTACCCCGATCGTCCAAAACACCCATCTTCTCGGTCTTATCACCCAACCGTGGGTGTTCACTTCAAAAACTACTGCACACTTGAGTTTTCAATTCTATATATTCCATGCATTTTCTTTTCTTGAAAATTTTCAAGAAGCTTCGTCAGCACAGAACATGTCAAAAACTGCTTCCCTTAAATGTAATGCTTATCTTGGAAAAGAAAATCCTACAAAAACAAGTCTTCCAGAAATGTCATAACAAGCATCATATTTTCAAAGAGTTTTTTTTCTTTACAAAACCCACATGCCATGCTGTTGAAATTTTGGTTTCGCGTTTTTTATTACCTTTTTTGTTTTTCATTTATTTTTATTCTATATTTTTTACAAACCAATTTCATTGCAGTTTCAAATCAGACTGAATTTTTCCTCAATTATGAATTATTTGTAGCAATTGTTCTGCAAGAAATTGTAGTAAATGCTTATGATTTGGCAAGTTATACTTTATTTTATTCAAACCTTTTCTTTTGAGAATTATTGCGCCATGTATCAAGCTCAACTAAGTTTATTTTTAAAGTGATTGGTTAAGGCATTTTTTATATACGGCTGTCTCAAGTTAATGAAGGAGTATTTAAGTGAAGAACATTAATTTACAATTGAATTACTTTCTTTCAACTTGTTCGTGTTTCTTATTTTATCAAAAAAAAAAAAAAAAAGATAAAGATACGGTTTTTAATGTTTCATTTTCTCTATAACATTAAGCATTTTTTTAGCTTATACACACTCTAAACCGTAGATTCCGATAATATTAGACATAAAGTATCTCAATAAAGCGGTTTATGTTTCTAAGTAATAGTTGTAGAGTATTCAGAACATGTGAATGAATTTTGCTCACAAATATTGTATTTAACTTTTCTGTTAAACGAGCAAAATGGGGGAAAATAAAAAAGATGAAATAAAAACACCAAAGCAAGATAAACTAATGACGCTAAAACAAAAAATAATGATTTCGTTTCGAAAGTAGGAAACAAATAAAGAAGCCTTGTGATATGACGAAATGTTGGTATGCCACAGACTTTTTTTTTCTTTTTTTTTCTCAAATCTGAAGTTTTAAAAAAAAAATCTTGACACTACGAGATAAATTATATCCCTCGAATAAATGATCTAAATGGTGAATTTGCTTCAAACAAATCTCATCTACAAGAACTTTTAGTTTAAAATATATGCATGAAAGTTTTTTTCATGCTCATTTATTTTTTATATTTTTCATGTTTTTTTTAGACAGAAGAATGATTTGAAACAGCAGTACCTACGGAAAAATTGCACATTTGTTATCTACTCAAAAAAAAACTTGTAAATACTAGTAGAAAATAAGGGAGAAAATGCCATACAATGGTTTCGAAAAGCAGTCTCTCCGTCTAAAACTAGTCATGACATTTAGTTAGAAAATTTTGCCCCAAATTAGTTGCTGCATTTGAATACTTTTGAACTAAATATCTAAGCTTATGGTTATAATATTTTATTTGAACATTTTTCAGAGATTTCAAGGCGCTATTCTATCAACCAAACAACGTTTATTTAAGAAACATAAGTTAAAAATCAGGGTAAGCACACGCATAACCCACACCCCATTTTATAAAGCCCTTTCTCCACAAATCGCATAAAACTGTCTTCTAACTCTAGCTCACGAATCTTGAACTCATTAGAAATCAATTTGATTACTCTGGTACATTGGTGCACTGTTAAAAATTAAGAAAACTTTTATGGAAAAAATATTACTGCAAAATGGAGTGTTTACAGAAAAACATTACAGTAAATTGTACCGAAAAATAAACGATTGCAGCGCCAATTGATACACCACGTGACTTACAGTGCAAAGCACACAACACCGTATTTCCCCTCTCTCGATATGTCCCAACTCGTATGGTGGACAGCAAAGCCGCATGCCAATCCGAAGATCTTGAGATCAAGCCAGCTTTTCACATTTTGCTTTTTTTAACAATCTTTTATTCTATCATAACATTTTACAGTAAAAGAGAATTTTACTGTAAAAGTTACTGGCAACATGGATGCCAGTAACTTTCACCGTAAAATTTCAGGATTTCTTTTAACAGTGTAGTCGAGTTCATACAAAACGGTGCGTCGATTGAAGGCGTTCAATCTCAGGGTATTTGAAACAAAGTTGCTTCTGTATGTAACATATCGACAGCCCAGTTATCACACTGCAGTTTCGTCCTTGTTATGGACTCATCCTTCTGGAATGATGAATAACCGGGTTGGAGGAGGACGTCATCTCATTGAAGCTGAAAGTGCCAGCAAACTGGTAGATAAAGTAAATTTATCTCACCGGCGACAGTCCGCAGCCATGATGCGGTTCAACTCGTAAAAATATTGACAATGTGTGGTATTTTTGCATTAAGTTTTCCTTCAGCCCTGGCTTATAGGTCGTATTCTATTGCTTGATTTGGTTCTGTTTTTAAAAGGGAATACTTGTTATGCTATCAATTAAGAACATTTACTTGACATCTTGAAATTCTCAAAACAAACAAAATCAAGAAATTATCAGTATCAGTAATTGGCACAAAAGTATAGAAATGTAGCACCAAATTTGGACAAAGTGAGTATTCTCTCACTCGCTATTCATTGAATTTGCTATAATTTCTTTATATTATAACGGATAAAGTGATTTCAACATTTACTACAAAATCAATAAGCAGGGCGATTCCAAAAGAAGGGAAGGGGTTACTAAGACAGCCGATTTGGGAATATTGAATCTCTCTCAAGCGGAGCTTAAATAAAAGGTAATTTGTAAAGTTTCAACCGCTAGATGTCTCTGCGTGTTATTTTTATGTGTCCCACATGTTATCTCTTGTCAAAATAACGATAAAGAGAGAAGTTATTTAGGCCTTTATGATTGGCCCCTATTTAGGTCACCAGATCTAACACCTCGAGATTTCTTCCTGTAGGGATGCGTAAAGGATACTATGTTACCAGCTGATCTTGACGAACTGATAAATTGGACTACTGCAGCAATTGCCTCTGTGACTGCTTACATGCTGAAACGTGTATGTTTGAGTACAAGGTGATGTCATTCAGACATCAGGATGACGGCACAAGAGCATTTTTTGAGAATAATTTTAGTACGTAATACATATTTCTTTTTTTGTGCTATTTTTGCTCCTAGAAATACACATTTGAAACCCAAACATTCATTTTGAATCACCTGTATTTGAGAATAAATAAAATGAATGTACAGGTAAAGTGAAGTGTTCGAGGAAAAAAAATATACCTTCTTTAAAAACTGCGAGAACGAAAGTTGGAACCTTTCTGAAAAGCAATTTCGTACTGCAGCGAAATCATTCTTCGGTCTTATATTGCAATTCGTAAATTTTGCTGAAGCAGCAATTGACAGCGTGCAACATTGGAAACGAACGGGAGGAAAAAAAAATGGCTTCTGTTTAGTGAACCGAAAGCAGGCGAAATTTTACATGCATTTTGGTTCTTATCAGGCATTTTAAAGGTTCGAAGTAAATACAAAAAGCGCACCAGAAGGAAAGAATTTTTTTTTCCTTCGTTTTGGGAGTATTGCTGAACGAAAATAATTTATGGACCAAATCCTAGGCAGTAGTCTTCAGAAAACATTTTAGTTTCATGTTTTACTTTTGCACTTCAGATCCGTCGAATTCACGTTTGTACTTTATTTTTTTATTTCTTTTGAGTTTGAGTCGAGAGAAATTTAGAGGAAAATGCTTTAAGTCAGAAGATTGAAAATATCAACACCAAGTCTTGACAAAGGCAACAAAAAAATTCCAATACTGTTTTCAAATTTTCTAACTGAAGGAGAATGAATACGTTATGTGCTTTGATGAGAAAGAAAGGCTTTGTATACAAGGAGCATGTTCACTAATTCTTAAATGGCATAGATGAACAAAAACTGCATATTCAGACAATGAACGTCACATTTTTCCAAATTAATGAAATTGATTCAATGTTTCAAAAATAAATTAGCACGAATGATACGAAACGAACAGATCTGAATGTATATTTCTTTTACGAATTCTTTTTGAAAAAAATTAAACTGGTTACGACTTTTGTTAATTTACCGTCTGCTGAGCTTTGAATTTAATTTCCTACTTTTAATTATCATCTGCAATGAATAAAATTCATCTTAATATCCTTTTTTTTTTATTTATCGTCTGCACTTTCTGTTGTTTTTGTAATGGCAACAGCTAAAGAAATGCTACAGAACAGTTTTATTTATTTTGATAGTATTGTGAATATTTTTTTTCTCGGCCTATATGTCGACGGAGAACATAATTTACACTGTTTACATAACTATGCAATTAAAAAATTCTTTTATAAAAGACTAAGAATTTACTTTGTTTATTGAAGTACAGAATTACATTTATTCCGGAATTTCTTGAAGTGAAAAGGAAAGAACGAAAATAAATAGAGAATCGCATACGTTTTTGGAAACCTACAAGATTAGTAAGTAAACATTCAAATTCGTTCTTTTCTAAAAACAATCATTTTGACTCCATGTTCTGGAATAAATACTTAGAAATATCCTTGAGATTTTTCTACGATTATGAAAACCGATACTTTCAGAGTCGACGTCAGTTATTCAGCTACGACTATTGATTGCAATACTGGTATACCGGAATACCGAATACCGGTATTTGGAGCTATTTCACAATTTCGTAATATCGATATTTGCTATGTAGAATACCGGTATTTTCGGTATTAGCTGAAAATAATAAATAGCTTGTAATTAAAGTGTTTTAAATTTAAATAATTGGATATCTACCGTTATTTTGAGTATATTGTTTTTTCGATGAGGCACAGTACCAAAATTAATCTATTGAAGTAAAAATGTGACTTCAAAAGCACAAATTTATAGAACAATGAATAAGTAGCAGAAAGACTGCATAATGATATTTTCATCACTAGATAGTGCGATGAATCGTACTTATGCGAGGTGATCCACGTTTTTTAAATCTCCGTTTTCTAAACTTTCCCCGTTGTACAAATTAATTTTAAGTGTATAAAAGCAACACCTTTCAATATCCGGGTTTTATTATATTTATTTTTATTTATTCATTTATTAATTTATTTATTTTTATTTTATTTATTTATTTATTTATTTTATTTATTTTATTTATTTATTTTATTTTTTTGGAATTTATGTGTTGCGCTATGAGAAGTTTATTCCAACAATCAGTTACAACTATTCTTTATAATTTTTTTTTTTAATATTTGTCTTGGCTGTACTGAATTTAGAGAAAAACTTTTTCTTGTTATTATAAGAAACAGTAGTTTGTTGTCATCGGTATTAGCGTGCTGTTCTGTCTCCCTATTCAGTTTTACACTAAGAGAGATAATATTTACAATGCCTTAAACATTTGTAAAGAAATAAAGCATAATCAGTTGGAACATATTTTCAGATATTTACATAATTATAGTAAAGAATTTCGAAAAGAAAACAAAAAAAAAGGAATTAACAAGATCAAATTCATTGCAAATTTCAAACCAAAAGATTAATAAAAAGCAAACACAAACCTATTCTGTCCAAGAGGAAATTGCCAAAGACAATCTTAATACTAAAAAAAAAAACTGTCGCTCGCCAAAATGTTACAATTAGCTATGAACAATAACGATACCCACAATACAAAAGAAACACCCACATTCACAAAAATGAATTTTTTCAAAACCAACAAGTTAAAGACCGAATTATTTGAAGATGAAGGACTTTCAAGCAACTACAGGAGGTGTGGCGCGCATTTTTAAGAGTAGTACCGGCCAGCGTAAATTCAGAAAGAATATATTCAACTGCAGGAAGTTGGTTCATTATGAGTTCTAGGATTAGTGAAAATTAGCATGGATTTTTTTTTTGGTATTATTGATTTTTTGTTATGGTATTTGTTCCTTTATTTTGTACTAGCCGCCTGCGGCGACCAGCTGGTTCGTCTTCTTACGCCATTCACCTTTCTATGCAAGCAGCCACCTACGGCGGCTGTTTGGCTAACTTGTAATTTACCTTTTTACTTCAAGTTTGACGCCTTCGGCGACTGTTTAAATAAATTTGGCAGCAGTATTAATCAATCCATTTCTATCTTTTTTTGTGCCATTCCCGTTTTGACGCCGAGATTGCCGCCTCCGGTGGCTATCTACCTTCACGATCTATCTCTAAATTTTCTTATCCATCTCTATTTATTTCAACATCCCCGCTCATTTCCTAATAAAAACAAAGATCACTCAAAAAAACCGCTTTTTTTTATTTAAGTAGAGCAAAAAAAAAGTTGTCTCCAAAATTCCCCATAGTGTGCAAAAAGTAACAAAGTAAAGCAAGTGACAAAGAAAAAAAAATCTCGCTGTTTTTATTGAATTAAAAGCACACAAATATGAAATGTAACGTTATATAGATACAGCAAAACTTCCAGCTTGGGGGGGGGAGAAATAAATGTAATCATTAAATAAAACAAAAAAAGTGAAGAAAAAAAGCAAGCGCTGCCGGAAAAACACGTAACCATCACGTTATAAAATGCAGAAGTAAGCTATACAGTAAAAAAAAAGATTAACATTCTTTGCGATTAAGATTCCGTCGTAAATATCGAATCGAAATCCAATAAGTGACGTCAGAGGTATAAAAGATTGAAGAACGCTTTTTTCGACCGATGCGTGGAAAGACATGATGTGTCCAGCATTAAAAAAATTGTAAAAAAAAAACTATTGTGTATTTTTAAGAACTTTTTTCTTCTGAAGAGGGCGAAATGTTTTTACTATTACCAACTTAAATTTTAGAAATGAGGCTTTGATACTTCTCGCAGGATGATATTAGAAAAATATAAAACCCAGGAAAAAATGCAAATTGAAGGTTTTTTCAAAAATTCATAAAAAATACAAAAATTGCTCAATCTTCAAAATTTTTTCATTCATCATATTTAAAATTAAATTTCCAACACTACAGTACAAAACATATTTGTGTGGTGCAATTGGTTCGGGGTCTGTGAGGTTAAAAGTACTAAAAAGTGCAAAAAAACACATAAAACATTAAATAACTTTTTTTCTAATTCAAAATTCAAAAATCGAAGCCCGAGGTGCACATCTTCGGCAGAAACTGTACCTGTATACCAAATTTCATCTTTCTAGGCCTTACCGTTTTCCCGGGAAGCGCGCCACACACACACACACACAAACATCTTATTTTATTATATGTATAGATTTAGTAAATGCAAATTGAAGGTTTTTCAAAAATTCATAAAAAATACAAAAATTGCTCAATCTTCAAAATTTTTTCATTCATCATATTTAAAATTAAATTTCCAACACTACAGTACAAAACATATTTGTGTGGTGCAATTGGTTCGGGGTCTGTGAGGTTAAAAGTACTAAAAAGTGCAAAAAAACACATAAAACATTAAATAACTTTTTTTCTAAGTCAAAATTCAAAAATCGAAGCCCGAGGTGCACATCTTCGGCAGAAACTGTACCTGTATGCCAAATTTCATCTTTCTAGGCCTTACTGTTTTCCCGGGAAGCGCGCCACACACACACACACACACAAACATCTTATTTTATTATATGTATAGATTTGTTCGCATTAAGTAAATAATGCACTCTTCAAACGAAATATGGCAATGAAACATGTTTTTGAATGTGATTTTGGAAATTTCTAATACCGGTGTTAATACCGGTATCACGTTAAAAAAATACCTAATACCAGTATTGCATTTTTGGTCCGGTATTGCAATCCCTAACTACGACTTGTTAGGGAAGTGGTCTATCGAGATAACATCTTCGACAGATAAGGTTGGTTATCCCTCAAGATAATCTCCTAGATTTTTCCAAGGTGACACCCATCTAAACGTCCTAGATGAACCACGGCTTAAAAGCCTGGAAGTAGTTATTACCTTCGACTGGTTATCCTTCTACTAGTTCTGGTCTACCTATCGTGAGAAAGAGAATCGGAAAAATTATCAACTTATAATGAACCAGATCAGGGGTAGGGGTCCGCTTCAGTTTCTCGTTTAGACTTCATAAAAATTTGCTTTTGTATGAATTCATATATAGAAAAATTGATTACAAAAGCTTCAAATTCAATTTTAAAATTGTTGCTTGGAAAACAATCCGAATATTTAAATTAAAACATATGCGTGTTGATGTATCAACTTCATGAACTAGATCTGAGTTAGAGGTAAATGCTGCCTGAGACGTTATTAAAGCTAGTTCTTGCATAAGTTAGTAGAAATTTTTAATTAATTTCAAGCAAGATTCAAGCATCATGTTATTATTTCCATGTATAAACACTAAAATTATTTTTGTTTAAGTTTCTAATGTCAAATAATAAATATACGACTTGAAGTTTTTCTTTTCTATTATTGCTATGTGCGTAACGCAATAAAATAATAAAACTGCACTAAGACTATCATAACTACATGAAAATTGCACTTACAGGCTTATCAATGCGAGCGACTTTATTATTGCCTAGTGGTTGTCCATAAATGATGCCACACATTTTTTTCACCATTTCTGATCTACTCTTCCCCCCCCCCCCTTTTGTCACAAAATGTCACACTTCACCTTACTCCCTCTGTCACATGTCAAGCTGTTTTCATAAACATATTCTTATAAAAATTCACGATGTCAATTCTTGTTTCTCCCTCCCTTCCCCTTATCACAAATAGTCAGAATTTCAGAAACCACCTCTCCTCAGAACGCGACATCATTTATGGACGGCCACCTTGTTTAATGTGATATCCAGTCATAAAACAGTTTCCCAGTTCTGAACCTGATCATAATATTATAACCTTAACGTATGTTTTTCAAAGAATAATACTTATTTGATCAAAGAGGCTTCCCGACCTCTAAGCAAGAAAGATACATTTGACCTGCTAATTACGCCAACTCTAGCATGCAATAGCAAACAAATAATCTCCAAACGATTCGTGCTTTTAATATCGTTTCATGAAAAATTTTCGTTCCCCTTTCGCATTCGAAATTTTCCATTTCTAAAACCAACGAAGGAATATTAATAGTTGCACATGACTTATGACTTTAACGTCGTCCAAAAGACGCCATTAAAACGAAATGTTTGCTTTTTCATTTTCAAAACTGAATGAAGGGAGTTTCCTAAAACCTGTGCTAGCAAGATTTTTAATGACCTTAATACCAATTTCGATACAGGAAGCAACAATATAACTTTCGAACACTGTAATGTGTAAGGGCATGTGTACGGCAGATAAATCAATAGAGAATAACAGAATTTATCAAAGTAAAAATTATCAAAGCCGATTCGAATGAAGAGCGCACAATCTATTTCTCGTTTAATGAGGCATAATTTCCATATTTTATGCAGAAGTAAATTCCGTAATTTTTAGACTCCGAGTGAAAAGAAAGCTTCTCATAAAACTAATGATGACCTTTAATGCAGCAAATCAATTAGTAGCTACTGAATTTCCCTTTTTCTTTCCATTGCTAGAGTTAAAACAAACTTTTTTTTACTATGACGCTTCCTGATTTTCGTCTAGTAAAACACGACTAGAAACGAACTATAATTGAAATTAATGGATTGTCTAAGATGAAGGCTTTCCACACACCACTTCAAAAAAGTTCGTGTTTCTAACATTCATCAGATTTAAAATTAGTCTTCCACTTTTCAACTAATATTCCTCTTTACAAGCTTTTCTACTACAGTTAGTGCAAACCTGACCTGGCAGCGTAGTAATGCTGTAGTTAGGGTCTACATAGCCTGTATATTGCTGCTAGGTTAGGTTTTCGTAACTATAGTTAAAATAAAAACATTATTCTACACGTGGCGAAAATACAGAACAAAAGCTATTAAAAGCGAGTACGTTAAAGATTTAACATCATGTGCAATCATACTTTGAGATTTACTCATTTATACCACTGTTGCCCGAAATATGTATCAGTCAGTTGATCCGTTGCCATCGGAGCATTACTAACTTCTGAGAAATGTTTTACGACATGTAATTCCCAAGGTCACATTGCACATACTAAAACTTGTCGAACGCATTCTGAAAAAAGTCGCTTTTCAAATGATACGAAAATCCTCTTTTCGAACTGGAAAAACTGCTTATAACTTTTTGAATGCCTCTTTTTCAAAAAGATTGTAAAAATGTTTTGTATATGAAATTTGTTACATTTAAACTAAGCTGTTTTAAATCCTCGGTGTACCCAAAGTTCCTTTTATTTTCGTTTAGAACTGATTGTGCATTCTGTAGTATGCGATTGATCCAGAAAGAGGATCCCTCAGTTTAAATTCCTAAATTTTTAAAATTAACTGCTGTAAGAAGCCGCTTGAGAGAAGTTAAAAGCTCCAATACTAAAGTCTTATTGCCATTTTTTTTTTTTTTTCAAATATTGCTCGCAAACGATCACAAAATAGTTTTATTCAATAATTAGCTATTCGCAGTTCAAATAAACTGTAGGGACGCTGCGGTCTCTGTATAACGGCTGCTGAAAGAGAACAAGCAAAAAAAAAAAAAAACACAGTTACTGTTAATCTGCTTTCAAGCTTAGTAAATGATGTTTTTTTTAATAGGTTTCTCACTTATATATTATTTTTAAACGGATTTGTTGAGTTCTGTGGATGCTATGACTTATCTAGACAGAGAGGAAAATTTATATTTTACTTTTTCGGCTTTTTTATGTCCCAGCAAGGTAGTGCATTCAAGCTTTAGTATTGCGAAATTCTATTTAAAATGTATGTTTTACATTTCAAATTTACTAGAATGGCGATAGGGTATGACTTAAACAACAAGAAAAATTATTGACAATTTGTTCTTTGGACTGAAACTCGATAAAACCACGTGCAGCACTCTCAACCAGTTTATTTTTAGCTATGAATACGTGCACGAATAAGTATCTTTGAATTTTAAATTTCGTGACGTTTTCTTCAAGTAACAAGAACCACATTACAGATTAAAAAGTTAAACAAAATTACCAGGAATTATTATATATATGTGTGTGTGTGTGTGTGTGTGTGTGTGTGTGTGTGTGAGCGAGCGAGCGAGCGAGAGCTGCGGTTTTATTGTTAAAAGAAACCTGCAGTTACATGTCTACGCATAATGCTCAAAAAGAAATTTTAAACGAGCTCCAATATGTTGGCTTCCCAAAACAACTTCGAAAAACAAAAGAACAAGACGCATAAGTTTTGTGAAAACTGCAGTTGTAAATGCAATGAATGTCACTATTATTTATTTTTAATCCGCAGTGCTTTCATATAATACTGTCTATCTGCAATTGATTTACGCACATTCAGTTTGATTTTTTTGCATTCTAAACATGTAAAGGACTTTACAATTAATATCTTTAGTTCAAAAACCAGAAGAAAAGAAAGACGTTTTAAAAATATAAGTTTCTTTTGTTTTCGAACAGTAATCAATGCTTTTTAAAAATGCATCTTCAACCTGAATGTTTCAATACATTACTTTTTTTGAAAAAAAGTTTCTAACGAAAGAAACATGATCAGGCTGTCTAATAACTGATTTTTTCCCTACTCAGTAACAGTTTCAGTTTCTTTCAAAAATAATGTCGACGAAACTGTTTTTAAATTTCAGAATGTTGTTAAAGTCTTCTTTTTAATTTGAGATGCGATGTCGCTGTTTACACCTGTGACTTTTACTTTTTTTTCTTGAAGAAAATCTTTAAAGAAAGTTACATTTTTGATTGGAGAATTAAAAAGAATTTTAAAGCAATATTTACTCTGACAGTGACTTTCAAAAAATACTTTCTGTAGCTATTATGCTTGTGAGAGACTACAAAACTGAAATTTACATGGAAAACTTGAATTTTCATGACAATAGGAAACACGAAGCGGCCATTTTTTTATATCATCATTATTCATCATGATTAAAAAACTTTTTTTGTACTTCAAATACCTCTGTTTTTCCTTTAAAAAGTGGTCAAAAGCTCCTTTCAACTAACATTGAATGTTGACAATGTTACTTTTGTCAAAAAGAAAACAAAAGCGTTTTTAACTTTTATTGCAGTTTGTGCTTACTTACTTGATTCCTTTCAAAATAGCGGAGACACCGCAAACAAATAGAGTGACATTTTTATAAAAAATTTCTTTTTTGAGAGAAAGTGCAAAAAATATTAGGAAATAAATAGGCATGAATAAGAAAAAGATGCGATGCTGAGAAACGATTCGGCAATTAAAAGTAACAAAAATATCATGGGATTTCGACGAAACGAGCAGATATGTGCATCACATGACTTCCTTTTACTCTAATTTAATGTCATTTCCCTATTATTGGCAATTTTAATGGGATTCAATAGTTTACTCGCTAAATATCAAAAAAAGAAAAAGTGGACGAATTCAAACCAAATTTAAAGAAAAAGAATGGCCAAATTTGTCGCTAAATTGGCGACAAAACTTGGTGACCAAAAGATTGGCGATATATCGCCAAGTGTCCGCCACATTATAACACCACTTGAGTTTACATCGAAATTAACAATGATTTCCCCGAAAAAAGGGTGCAAAAGACCCTTTTAGAAACACCCGAATGCAACCAAAATAGGAGGTGCACAACTAGACTCCACTAGTAGTCTACGTAATAAATTTCAACTTTCTAGGACTTACCGTTCTTCAGTTATGCGACATACATACGCACATAGGTACATACAGACGTCACGTGAAAACTCGTTGTAATCAACTCGGGAAACGTCAAAATGGATACTTCGGGTGTCTGTACGTTTTCAGGCACTTATACACGTCTGGTCGGGTTGAAAAAAAAGCTCAACAGTCTTTCGGGGTTGAGAAAAATGGAAATTAAGGCCGATTTTTGAATGAAAATTTTTTCGCAAATACAATACTTCCTTTTTTGTAAAAAGAAGTAAAAAACACCACTATAGAAACAGAACTTAACAAAAATGTTAGAACTTATAGCGCGCGTATCTATCTGTAATTCTTCTTTAAAAAATAATAACTGAGTTATGAAAGTTTGAAAAAGTTACTGTTTTTATATGTTACGATTTTGTTTTGACAGATAATTTGAATTATATTGTACTTAAGAGTATTTCGATTTATTACTTCATAAAAATTTAAATTACAACTGAGTTTTTTCCAAGATTAAAATGAGATAGATGAGATCAAAAATAAAGAGGTTACTTTATCGATACAAGCGATTCAATTCATCTAAACTAGGTTACGTAGCAACTAAAGAGTAAATTTATCAACGAATTTAATCATTAAAAATAGTTTTTAGCGAAAAAATATTTAAAAAATGCAGAAAAAAGGGCAAAGATTTTATAATACCAAAATTTTAGAACTAACGCTTTTCGTAACATTACTTCTTGCTTGACTTGCCTCACAATGCTAGAATGCATGAAACGACTTTTCAAAAATATTCGAACTGAAATCGATTCAAAAGCTATTAAAAATTTTTCAACTGCGTCACCTCGTATTTGTGCTCAAGTCCCATGCTGTCTCGGAGTTGATTCAAATCCCGAAGATACGAAAAAGAAATATAAATGCCACAAGCTTAAGAAAAGATTAGAATTCTTTTCGAGGCTTTTCAATTCTTTCTAAAAGGAAAAAATCAGTGCCTTTTTAAATTCCCCGCAACCTTTCGCGCTAGAAAAAAAATGAGGAAAATAATTTTATATGAAAATACGCTTCTGCAGAACGCCAAATGTTGCTGCTTCAGAGACGTCGGAAGAAAAGATTTATCGAAAACGAAAAAGATGTATTAATAAAATAAAGTTAACAGATCGACTAAGCGAATCACGTGAGGAAACTTGCAGCAAAAATGAACTCAGTGTGGAAAAAGAAATTATTTCAACTCACGAGGGCACAGGCTGCACAGTTGCATCAAAATGCTTGATATTTGATAAAGTTTTAAGAAATCGAGAAATAATTTAATGGGGTGCGAAAGGATAGTGTGTATACACTGCAATCCTAAATTTGATTTTTTTTTTTTTTTTTGTCTTCCCTTATATTATCGAATGTGAGTGATTTTTTTTATTTGCCTGATATACATGCGTATTAGTTTAAATTTTACGTTGTCGTTAAAACAGTACTTCAAAGCCAGACTGACGTAAGTTCAAAAATTACGACTTTCCGTTTATTAGTGCATTATATGTAGAAGTCCATTCCGCATCAAGCCATGTGAGCGAATTTCTAAAAGATAAAATCCTTTTCAACTTTTAACCAGAGTTTAAAAAAAAAAAATGAGCGCGTCTTATCCTTCGCATGCGCCAGAAGAAGGTTTTTCCCCTCTCCTGGAAAATTATCATAATGTGACTTAGCTTCTTTGAGGTACAGAAATATATAAAAAAAGTCTCATATTTAAAGGTTTCTTGTACCGTTCTGGATCGAAATAAAACACAATCACTCACAAAAAATATAGTGGACACCGTAACAGTTTTACGGAGAAGCATTTATTAATAACACTAAAGCCACTACATTTTATTATTTAAACTAAATTTTTGAAGCCATTGCTTCTATAACCTTATCACATCTTCAAAGAGAAAATAACGCATCGAATAAGCTAGAGTGGACAAGCTATACTAAGAAAATGAAGGCGGAAGTTTCATCGATGTATCTCAAGATCCTTAGCTTCTCAATTAAGATCTTGGGATACATTTTGATTCAAAACATTGCATTAGCTAATCTCAATTGGTCGTAAATTTAAAATTTAAATCTTTTTTCATGTATATGAAGCACGTTTTTGAAATTTCATTAAAAGGTCATTCAAAATGTAAACCAATCCGCCAGCTACTTCATTTGGTCTTTTCGCGAGATTGATGATAAACATCATAAGAAGTTCTTAGAATTTTTAGAAGCTTAAGAAGTTCTTGAGAATTTCCTAAGAAAGCAATCACTTGCCTTTCAAAACCGATAAACAAAATTTAAAAAAAATGAGCACTTAACTTAGAGAAAAATATTTCATAGAGGAAGTACGACACACAATTGACAATTTTTCCTGCTGAATGTGCAAGTTGCAGTCCGATACTATTGATGCAAAAAAAAAAAAAAGTTTCATCTTGCTGCGTGGAGGTGATGTCAAGTTATTCTCTCCGATTGCAAAACAGAAGAGGTATTGAAGTTTATTTGTCAAAAAGGTAAGTTTTGACCGAACTGGCAGAATTAATGGAAGACCGACCACCTTTTAAGAGTTCGGAAGAAAAAAAAACGTCGGGTAGCAATACGTTGACTGAAGCTGGTTTATCGAGTTAGATAAAAGAAAAAATCATTTATTTTTTCGTTTTCTAAACGTATGATAAAATTTTATATTTTCCGTTTGTTTTGCTACTATTCCAGAAAAACTGAATTCTCTGGAAAGCAAACGTCCCAATATTAAAAGATAAAACAACATTCTAACAGAAAAATTTTGATTTGATTTTTACGGAAAGCTTCGCTACATATACGTGCTCAACGTAGCAAAGCAATATTTACAGCCTCTTCATATACAGTGGTCTTAAAAAACCACTCCCTTATATGGTATACGTGTTTTTATAGTGCTTTAAGTTTTCCAAACTTTCTTACACTAAAAATATTTCGAACCATGTTTTCGACAGAGTTTAAACAAACCATTTAATTTAATTTCTCATCTTTGAGAAATTTGGTCCTTTTACCTTGTCATCAAATGGGCATATATAATCATCAACTTTTTAAAGACTTATCTATAGGTTTATATTTTTTTCAATCAGGAAATAAATTGCAAATGATGGCAACCATCTTTACGGGAAGCTTAAGAATATTAAAACAAAGTACGCAAATTAATTAGTGATATTGAGAATTTATTCTCTCAAGTTGCAAAACAGATGATGTGTCAAAATTTATTAATCATCAAGACGAGCTTTTAACCGAACTGAGGCTCTTAATTTGTAAGGACGACGAGGTCAGTGAAAATAATCAACCATCGAAGTGGATAATGGCGATATTTAATTATTTGTTTTGCAGTAATATGATAGAATTTTCAATTTTCTTCATTTGTTAATATAGTGCTGACCAAATTATTAGACTAAAACCGTTTTAAAAGCAAATTCTTTATTGATTATATAACTACAGACACATTACCAACAGTGAAATAATTATCTAATATTTAGTACGCATTCCCTTGTTTTTGATGAGCATTTTAAATCTTTTTGACAAACTTTTCACAAAGTTTACACCATTTCTTAACTTTTTAAAAAAGGAGGTAAAAAATTGTTTATACTCACTATTATATATACTCACATACACATACTCACTAATTACCTAAAACTAACTTTAAATATAACAGTACACACTAATAAAAAAAATCGAGCGAACTGTTTAAGCTGATTGAGGTTGTGTTCCTGGTAGGTAGATAAACATAGAACATAAACAAAGCAGACAATGCTGCCTGCAAACATTAAATTATGCTAAAATAAAGTAATAATCAGTGCACAGCATGCACTGTACTCTAACAGTAAAATAAATAGTATTTTAGTACAAATAATGTACAAAAAAAAAAACTCTTTAGTCTAATAATTTGGCCAGCACTGTACTTCCCTATAACTCAACAATCAGTAAGTTTTTACAGAGAGCTCCTCTGCGCAGACATTATCAATGTAACAAAGCAACATTTACAGCTTTTCATACACGCTGGTGTAAAACCCAGCATATACTCTCCTGTATCGTGTGCGTATATTTGAAGAGTTGCGTCTAACTATATAATGAAAATTAAATGATTGTGTTGCAGCTGCCAATTAAACCGTCGAAATTTTATGATGTAGATACTCTAGCCGAATTTTATAAATGAAGTTTAAAATTTCAAGCAAAAAGGCTGTAACGAATTAAATGCCATAGTTCACAAAATATTAAATATTGAAGCAGCAGGGTTATACCAATTGCGTTATACTTTTGCAAATATTCAACAAAATCGTTTGAAATTAAAGTAGGCAGATACTCAGTGGGAAAGTGGTCATAATGTTTTGACTCTTCAATGTAAATAAGTACAATTTTGAACGTTTTGTATTTTTATAGCTGATTTTAGCTATTTGTTTCTATGTTCGGTAGTTATATTTCTTTTAATGGTCATGAAATTATTTGTCAAACTACTTTTGTTCTTCAAACTACTTTTTATTGCAATTTTAAACGAAATCTATTCTCCACCGAGTCAGTGACATCATGTTATGAAGTATTTCAGCTGAACTTCAAATTGTTGAAAAACGCAACAGTGAAAAAAAAATTAATTTCCTTTAAAAACAATTTTTTCTGTGTGGTAAAAGCATAAACTAATATGAATTATATTCCGAGCCAAAATCCTAGAAACGAAATTACTGCTTAAAATCTTATGCTTAATACAACGCATTTACACTGAAATAAAAGGTCGGGTGCAATTTATAGCGAAATGAAAATTAAATTACTTAATTTTAATATTAGTTCTTGACGACACGTAACTTAATTGAGAGAGACTTCAAACCAGCAAGAAAATTACTTGAAAAAAGAACAACTTTTCATTTAGTTCAATGTTTTGCTTCTTCAGAAAGCTCGTCTAATTTTTTCTTTCAAGACTTTCGCTAACGTAATTACGTAATCAAATTTCCGAAGTTCTTACGTGAAAATAAATATAATCATTTTAGTGATTGAGGTTTGTTATTTTTTGCAATTTGGTGAAATTCAGGTTTTTTTTCGCTTGATCAACGCCTATAGTTAACATGATTGACGATTATTTAAAAATATATAAATAGTTTACAGAACTTACGCAAGATTTGTTTCATGTTAACTCATGGCTTCATTCAGAATAAAAACACTTGAGTTTTGCATTAAAATGCTAACTTGGTAGAAAACCTTTGCTCGCTTATTAAATATTATTTGTATTTTAAATGCAACATGAGCTAAATATTTCGCCCAAAATTATTTTTTAATCTTACTAGTAGAATATATTAGTTTTAAAAGTTTATAATATTTGCATAAGGTATGATATTTACTGGCACAACACATGATATTCATTTTCAGAAGACAAATTGTGCTGAAGACCGATTCATGTGAAACAATGCAAATGCGAAGAATGGGAAAAAAACATGATATTTTTATTTTAAAAAATCATTTATTTTATATTTCTAAGAGACTTTAAAATCTTCAGTTATTCTTTAATTTCGATTCATAGCTTTTAATCTTAAAACTGATATTTTAACCGAAAAATACTATATTACTTGAATTATTGCTGGCATTAAAAAACGTTTATGACATGATATAAAACAAAGACATGCGATTCAAATCAAATTTAATATCGATTGCATAGCAGTACAAAATCAAGACAGAAAATGGGAAATAATAGCAAATATATTTGTAATTCTTATTCGTTTTTTATGAAACATTAAACTTAAAAATATGTATGCATAACGTAGTATTAATTGTACCTTTTCGAGTGAATCATTATTATTTTTAGTTTATTTAATCATTCCTTTCACATAAACCTAGAATAAATGACCAATTCTTACTATAAATTTTTTTTATCTATGAAAAAAATATAAAGCCTTTCATCCAAATTTCTTGCTAAGTTTCCCTTACCAAACGAACTTATGGAGCATATCAGAATAAGCAGACCATTTAATGGCATACTTAACAAATTTTATAGCGGATATTAAATGACAAGTTTTATAGAAGTACTAGTGGTACCCGCACGGCTTTTCCCGTAGTAGAAAATTAAAAGGTCATCTGGTTCGCCTGTATATTTACAAATAATGAATGATATGATCTCGCCAATTTGCTATGTTCATTTGCTCGCCCATGTTCCACGTTATGATACTTTCGTAATTTACTCTTCCACGTTGTGATAATTTGCTCGATAGAATGTTCTTAAAATTACAATATGAAAAGAACAAAATTGAATTTTCGAAAAATCGCTTCGAGGTGCACACTCTCGTGCTACAAACTAATTTTGTACCAAATTTCATGGAAATCGGCCGAACAGTTTAGGTGCTGTGAGCGTCACAGAGATCCAGACAGAGAGACTTTGAGCTTTATTATTAGTAAAGATAACACGCAATAACAATTTTATTATTTACTTACTTACAGACATAAACTTAAGTGACAGTTTGACCCTACAAAATCAAAATTTACGAAAGATGAGAACATTGTTTCTACCCATGAACATGCAAGGAAATGACGCTAAACCTTAAGACAATATCAAAAACAAAGAAAGATTTTTTTTAATACAAAAATGGTAGAACTACTCAAATTTACATTTTTCAAAAGGATTTCTCTAGAATAAGTTAAAAATGATTTGAATTAAAGATTTGAAAATATTCGATTTAAATCCTGACTAAAATCACTTGTCTTCATCATTGACACTTTAAACAAAAGGTAAAATATGTTCTTTACTAAATTTCACTGAAACTTTAACGTTATTTTCATGAAATCGGTGTGTTCCACTGATAGCGACTTGAAAGCGCAGTAAGATCTCAATGCAACGAACTGAAAAAAGCTAAAGGTTGACCATCTGAAAAATTTCGGATTTGCAAGAAAATTATTTTTTCAAATTACAATACTTCATGAGCAATGAGGTCGTTTCCAAAATTTTAAAAGTATTTTTTTCTGAAAGAGCATGCTTAAAAAAATAGAATCTGACCATTTTTTGAATAATTTCTTTAAGTTTAATATTTTTTAAAAATTACTTAAATCGGTGCTATTTTATCGTTCTGCCGATGACATCACAAATGATGAAATGCCATTCAGGGTTGCCATTCACGGTCCAAAATATTTAATTCGCATCTTTACTCACGTATATTGGCAACGATATGGTCGATAGCAAGTGATAGCAAGCGTAGAGCGCAATTGTAATTCGCTTCTTATTATAACGTGGAAATTCGGTAGAAAGATTCGCTATAGTGCATCATTTGTGACGTCATAAAGACCACTTCTTGTTTGAAAAATCGGACATTTTTAAAAAAATAATTAAAAAATAACTGCTGGAAAAATAAAAGTATTATCTAAGTCTTTTTTTTTTTTTTTTGCTTATTCTATCAATTTCAGTGACAAAAAGTACTACTTTTGACTGAAGGAAACAACCCCATTGAACACAGATCATTTAAATAGGTTAAATACCAGGAAAATTTATTTACTTTAAACTTAAATTATTAACTCTGTATCAACTGAAAACGTTTTAGGAAATTGATTTTAAAGATTTCATTATCAATGAAAACAAAATTACCTTAAGCAGTTAATATATATCGCTAGAATGAAATAATTTCAGCGTATACATCGTTTTGAATTAGTGGGAAAAAATCATTGACGTCTATTATCAATGTTAACTGAAATTTTAAAAAATAACAGCTACTTTGTTTTCCTTTACAGATATAGCTGCATTTTGCGCATGCCTCAGATATGCCTAAATTTCATAAAGGCCTACGTCTTTGACTTTCAACCTAAGATAAATATTTAGTATTCGCTGGTCCAGAAATTCTATCAGCAGTAAACCACTCCGTCCGAACCACAGTATAGAACAAGCGCTGCTACAGGTGTCTTACGATATACATCGTTGGAGATGGGTACTTGTGTCTATGGTGAAGGAATAAAATTTAAAGAATGTATCACTTTTGAAATAGATGTAAATCAATAGTTGATACTATTAAAGTTTCGTCTCTCGAACTTCCAGTACTGCATCGCTTAAGATGATGACGCAATAAAATTTGAAATTAATATCTTATTGCTTTATGTAACTGCCTCCGAATTTTCTGACCGATGAGTTTCCGACTTATAAATATAAAAAAGAGAATCTGAGTTTTAATCAAGGTATCACAGCACACCCAAGTGGAAAGTTGTCTTTACAAAACTTGCCAAAATATCGTTACCAAAATGGAATGAAAGGGAAAATTCTGATCAAATTAAACAACTCAGCAATCGGATACAGGAATCCCAATGGAAAATAAACGAAAGAGCGAAGATAAGTAATAAGGAGCAAACGACTGAATGATATTTATCACAATCTTCATCTTCGGCCCGGGGGAAAAAAAAGAAAAATCTTTTCATATTGATGATTATAAAGAACATTAATCTAATGGCATTTTCCCTCTAAGCCGCCCTAGAGTCGAAATTCATCTGAGAGATATTTGGGAGGTACTTCATAAGTTGAGACTGTTCGCTCCTCTTTTTTTGCTCAAAATAAAAGTCTCGCTCTGAAGACTCATTTCGCAGGGCAAAAAAAAGGGTAGGGAAAATGCTCGAGAAATCATCATTCCCTGATGTGAATTTTCTTGCTTATTTTTTTCCACTCGGGAGAATCTTAGATGGATAGCTTTAATCTATCCCACACACGTGACACTTTTTGGCAAGTCTGCAAAGAATGTCAAAGAAAAAAGATTTTTTTTCCCCTCTTTTTCCTTCCCGTCTGTTTTCCCTGGTTTATAGCAGTCGCGTTCCGTGCTGTTACTAATACTTACGCGAATCTACTATGTGAGAGGAAAGTAATAATAGTGCAGTTGTTGTGTGTGTGTGTAGCAGTACTGGTGTTAAAAAAATGCTTTCAAAAAGGCTGTGTGAAAGGTTATGGAATGGCAAAGATGTGTAAAGGACGTGATCTTCTGGATGAAAAAAGTTCCGAATGGAATGTTCTAAGTGGAACAGTGGGACAGGACATTGGTTGTTGCTAGAAATATTAAATTAGATTTAAAAGAATTTTCATTTTTTGAGATGAACAGTTATTTTTCCTTGAATATGCGAGAATTTTTTTAGATGCAAGAGGCTTTTAAAATAAAAGAGATGTTTGATTATTCGGAGATGTTCCTGATTTTTTTGCTAAGTTTGCAAGAACTAAATTTAGGATTATTTTAATGAGAAATTATTTTGGATCCTGATATGTATAAAGGCAGGGATCTTTCGTAAGACGTTCACCCTTAAAATATTTTCTTACTCCTGTTTATTTTACATTCATGTTTTACACAAACCAATATACGGTACCTGTCCAATAAATACGCGAACTGAGGCCATAAAAAATGAATTTTGCAAAATTTAGTCCACATCGATTTTGTCCCCTTCAAAGTACTCTCCATTCGTTGATATGCACTTATCATATCTTCTTTTCCATTTTTTTAAAGCACCTTTGGAAATCCTCAGCAGTTAGGCTCTTTTGTTGTCTCGTCGTTTCTCGATTTAATGAACCCAATTCTTCCCAGTAATGTCCCCTCACCACATTTTTGCATTTTGGGAATAGGAAAAAGTCGCAGGGTGCGAGATTTGGCGAATAAGGGGGATGATCAAGGATGGTGATTGAATTTTTGCCAGAAATTAGCAAACAATTCTGAATGTGCTGGTGCATTGTTATGGTGAAGGATCCATCCATCGCGTTGAATCAAATTTGGTCGCACACGATCTCTTAAACGTTTGAGAACTGTTGCTCCGTGATTTCATTAATTTCCATTTTCGACGAAAAGTAAAAACAAGGAAAACAAAAACTAACATAACTTGCAACATACGCGCAGCTTGGCGATCTGCCAAGCACTGAGAGCTCATTGGGTGTCAGGCAACTATCGCCGACAGTTAGCAGGACTATAGTCGGCGTCATGGCCGAAAGATTGCATAAGTTTGCGTATTTGTTGGACAGACTACGTATGAAAAACGAAGCAAGATGAAATTTGATGCCTATAGCGGAATCTGAACGGTTGGTCCGGAACGCTGGCACAAATTCGTTGAAATGTTTACCTACCAGAGTTTAAAAGAACTACTTACTTAAAATGTAATATAATAACATTTTATACATTATCTTTTGTCAGTTTTATGATAACTGTTCGAAGTTTTCTGTGTTTTTTTCTGAAATTTTATTTGCTTGTGTACCGTAATTATACTAGTTACTTGGTTTACGCTTAAATAGCATTGTAAGTAAATTATAATAAAAATCTTACAATAAAATTATAAAACTGTTAACCAAGTAAAGGTTTTGTGAAAAAAAAAAAAGAAAACTGAACTTTCCACTAATTGTTTTCAGAAATGTTTACTGGATTCTTTGGTTAAAATACGTGAAACTTCAAATTCCATGTTGAAAAGATAGTGGTTCTTAGGTACTTGTAATTGGTTCATCGAAAACGTTTAAATATATTTTGGTCAAAGCAAATAAATTCTTTTAAATTTATGAGTGGTGTTAAAATATTGCTAGCTGGAGGAATCATTGCTACATTTCACACGCAGAATTTGCTCTCATTTTACTTTTCATATTGTTTCGAAAACATAAGTTGAAAAGTGTCTGTTGGAGCACTGTACTATTCGGGAAAGGTAAATAGCAGTACCAGCAAATTTTAAATTTTTTAGCGTTTAGTAGACTATTTTACTGTAGATTAATGGTAGGAATTTGTTTATTTCATTTTTGCTGGAATTGAAGTACGAAAAGGAACGTTAAATTCCAACATTTTATATTGTTTGTGGGGTGTTAAAACGGTTTTTTTTTTTTTCAATCATCTCAAAAACTCTTTTTTGCAGATAATGCTGTGTTTACCTGCCTACAACCGTGTAGCAGGAGTTTGTTAAAAAATGCATTAAAATTAAAGTGCATTTTCCAACTGCAAGAATTGCAAAACTCGAGGCTAGGAGTGGAAACAAGTTTGAGCAAAGCTTCGACAGATTTGCTGAATATGGTTGAGATACTTCAGCATAAATGCTTAAGGTTCATTTCCAAGTCCAAGGTTCAAATGTTGTTGATGGCACAATCCCATAGGCTACCATACCTGCAAGCAAATGTGCTAAAAGCAAATGGGACAACGCTAAAAGAATTATTACGTATAATAGGGTTGTATGAACAATTAACTCTTTTAAACCTTTCAAAACTCCTGCTATGGATGCAATAGTTTCTATCCTTCTTCGAAAGGGGATAAAGGCACTTGTATTCTTACTTTGTAATATTTTTAGAACATGCATTATTTTTGATCATGTTCCAACTACCTGGACAAAGGTTACCTTTATGCCAAAAGAAGAAAAGATAACTAATGTGAAGCAAAATAGCAAAAAGCGACTAACAATCAATAAAATGAATTAATTTTTAAGAAAATTAACTGTTTAAATAAATTTTCAAACAGTCAAATTTCTTAGAATTTACATGTGATTTTTACAAAGTGTACTTCAATCTAGGTTTGAGATAAAAACATCCGACTTAGAGCTCGGTGCATCATAATACCCACAAAAAACATCACGAAGTTAAATCCATGGGTATTGTGGTCGGTCGCTAGTAGTATGCAGAGAGTGACGAGTTGTCAGGTTTGTGGGCCCATGGCAATGAGTTTTCTTCGATGAAGTCTATTGGACATGAGCAAGAACTACGTAAAATATTTTTAATGTGCCTTTTTGGATCCCTTTCCTTGTGTCGTCGGCCACCTCGCACTTGAAACATTTGCAGCGTGGTAACTCCACTAGTGATACTGGAGGCATTGCCTTCTCTTCAGAGCTATGTCTGAATGATGAAGTTGGTCCTGCCATCGACACAGCTTGATTTCAGACTTTTCGTCCTTTGGGAAGGCCTCACTTTCGCCGGAAACGCACCCTTCCGCTTTGAACTCATACCGCTAGGCAAATAAGACAAGGGTCTCCCATAAAACCAATCATAACAGCCGATATTCTTTAATGATACAGTGGGAAATACCCCTCCCCACCCAAGTTCAGTTAAGTGTCTATAATGAGCTTTTTGACCATTTCTGATTACTTAATATATTTCTAGAGCCCAAGCGAGTAGGCCTTCGTATGTCCCCCTCCTCAATGGTATGTAAGCGGCGATGCGCACGTATGTTGTGTTTACATGAACACCTCCGAGTTGTAATCAGTCCCAGCGAAGCAGAAGTGAAGCAGCATAGCGCAACCAGGCTTAAAATAAAAAAGATTATGCATTTCTAATAAAAGATGATTTGTAACTTGTGATTAGTCGAAGACCAGCTTATTTTTTTTATTGTTAATAACATTACATTATTCTGACACCATCCACCTACAAACTACAATAGTCATTTCGTTTCTTTCTTTTTTAAATTTAAGGTTTTAATTTAAGGTTTTAATTATTGAAATAAAAAACGTGCCGTCGGGCAAAGCGGGTATAGGATTTAATCATATATTTATTTATAATTTCTTGATTCGTGTGCTGACTTAGATTTTCTATTTCAATAGGCTAAGTATAACTTTAAAAAGTTATTTTTTAGGATGACAATTATTAGTCTATTAATTTAATCAGTTATTTCTTTTGTTTTTTAAACAAAGGTGCTGATTTTAAATTGGATAAGTACAACTTTTTATATCTTTTTTTCTAGAATGGCAGGTAGCTAGTCAATTATCTTAATCATTTATAACTTCATATTTAATTGGCGAATGTACCAATCCCAATTAGCTCAACTTACCCGCTTTGGGCTCCCTGGTAGGGCAAGCGGGTTTTTCAAATATTTGGAAAATTTAGTAAATAAATTTTGGGTTTGAAATAATACAAAAATACACACTTTTTATTTTGAAGTTCAAGAACCTTGCAAGGAAATAAAACCGAAATCATTACGATAAAAATCCAAAAACTACAATTTTTGAGAGTTTTTCGAAAATCTACCAGCTTTGGGCCACCTTCCCCTATATCATTGTTTGAATAGGGAATGAATGCTCCTATTCCCTCCACGATAAAGAGAACCTCTTAACTTGTCCGAAACTAATAGGGTGGTTTCCTTCAGTCACAAGTAATACTTTTAGTCATTGAAATTGATAGAATGAGCAAAAAAAAAATAACATGGACCCAGAAAATACTTTTTTTCCCCAACTGTTTTTTTTTTAATTTATTTTGTTAAATGTCCGATTTTTCAAACAAGGCATGATCTTTATGACGTCACAAATGATGAACTTTGCCGCATCTTTCTACTACGTTTCCACGTCATGATAATCAAGCAGCGAATTAAAATTGCGCTCTACGCTTGCTACCAACCATATCGTTGCCAATACACGTGAGTAAAGATGCGAATTAAATATTTTGCACTGTGAATGGCAACAGTGAAAGGCATTTCATCATTTGTGATGTCATTGGCGGAAGCGTAAAATACGAAAGCGCACCAATTTAAGTATTTTTTTAAAATATTAAACTTAAACAAATTATTTAAAAAATGGTTAGATCCTATTTTTTTTAAGCATACTCTTTCAGAAAAAAAAATGTTTTTTAAAATTTTGGATACGACCCCATTGGAAGTTTTAATTTATTTTGATTTTTCATGTAATAAAGCGATACTGTCTAGCGTTTTAAATTCCGTTTACAAAAGTGTAGAGCTGTTATCGATGCTGGGTACTGTTATTCCTGTACAGGCACAGTGCACCGCTTTTTCTCAGAACAAAACTCAGCGTTCCATACGCAACCTGCCGTTAAAGCGGAGCGCAGTCTCGAAGAAAAATGCTGCAAAATCTTCCGCAGCGGATAAGTTGACATGAAAATGGGAGGTCTCAAGCGTTATTTCGTCCCCGTTTCTCCCCACATTATTTTACTCACAAAAAAAGGAAATAAATAAAATCCACCAAGTGAAGGTATAAAGAAGCGAAAACTCAAAAGTTTGGCGAAGAAAGTGTTTTTCTTTTTTTTTTATCCTTTGCTTTTGCTTTGCGTAAGAAATGCCGTTACCTAGTAAAGGCTTCCGTTGTAACTTTCGATTTTTTCTCCCGAGTCTGTTTTTTTTTTCCTCCAAGCTCAGAGAGCAGATACCGTGAGTGAATGAAAATGTTGTTGAAGAATCGAATATTAGTTTCTAGCCAGATGTAGCAACTGCACATGCGCGTGGTTTTCGGAAAAGTAATTTTTTCAGGTGCATGTAATAAGATAAGAAGAGGTGCTGAGTAAACAATTTATATATGTATACATATAGAACATGAGATACATTTTAAGAACATATTTTAAATATAAATTCAAAGACATTGAAAAAATGAAAGAATAAATACTAAATTGTACTGTAATGCAGTGCAAAGCTGCTAGAAACAAAAACAGTACAAACATATTCATGAATAAACGATCTAAATAAAATTGAAGATGCAAAACGTAAGAACATAAAAATGAAAAAGTATCCCCTTGAGAAAGTGTCGGTCCCTGGTTCACCTTTTTTCATTTTTATGTGCTTGCGTTTTGCATCTTCGATTTTAATTTAATTATTTATTCATGAATAAATACACACACACACATATATATATATATATCTATATATATATATATATATATAGAGAGAGAGAGAGAGAGAGAGAGAAATTTTATATTAAACCTTAAAACATTATTTGACACCTTATTCCTGCTGTAGCCGATAAAAATATAACTTTTGTTTTCACCAGAAGACGGTGACCCACCCTAATATTTATATTGCTTTAAAGTTTGAGATACATTTTAATAAAAGGGGTCCTCACAGTTTCGTAGACACGAAATTCCCCCCCCCCTCCTCCTGTTTTTCAATTTCAATCATACCTTTTGATATATAAGGGGGGGGGGAGAAATTTGAAATATTAGTAAACCTGGTGCAAACCAAATAAAAGCATTGTTTAACAATGACCGTGATTAACAATGAACTTTCAATTGAAGGCCCTCCTACATTTTAGCATGAAATTTGTTAAAAACAATCACAATTCAAGCTCTTGGAACATTGGAACAAATTTTATCTATTATGTACATAAAAAACAAAAGCTTCTATGGATGTTCAGTTCTAATTTGTGCGAGCATTTTTTAGTCCTCTTATTATAGGATTAATTCAAAAATGTTGACTAAGCTTAGAATAAACTAATAACTAACAGTTAATTTGATTAAACAGCATTGCATTGTCATCGGGTCTGAGATCGCTTACCAAATTTCAAAGGAATCCGGTAACAGGAAGTGGGTGAAAATTGAGTTGCAAGATTTGAAAAGGTACTATATAGAGTGTAAACTAATAATAGAAATAGAAAAATAGTTTTTAAAAAAATTGCGATTAGAATATTTCGTAGGTACTAAATGAGAAATAAAGTGTATTAGTCACGTTTCAGGTTAACTTTCATAACGCTGAAACTAAAATTTTTCTTTAGTCGAACTGAAGCGTATTTTTATTAGCAGAAACAGACAGCTCAGAGTTAGTTTCCATTAAGGAACATTTCGTGCCACATTTTCTCTATTACTCCCTCACATTTAGATAGCTTTATTGTATCTGTTTTCAAAAAATAGAAGAAACACTCCTTAAGTGTTGTATTGTTATCCATAAGAAATAATAATTGCGCAATCTTTTTTTTTTAAAAGTATTAGCTTGGTTCAAAATAGCTACTTTGAGACACATAGGGCGTAGAACACAAATTTTTTTAAAAAAAAATTAGTTTGAATAAGAGAAGTGAAAAAACTTTTTAAATATTTAAGAAAACCACGTTCTTGCTTCATAACCCCACAAAATTTACAAAATTATATCCAAAAAAAAAATTTAACTTTCCTTTTAAAAATTGTTACGATTTGTAATATTGCATAAAATATTACAGTATAGGAAGACAGATTTTAACTTTAAAACTGGGGGACTCCGTCTCCTACCAGCTTCTCTCAGCAACCTGCAGTCCTTTTTCGTACTTGCACAGCTATTATACGGTTCCAGTTAACTATTATTTTGTATTTTTATCTTGATTGTACCATTAGTTAGAATTAATGTTACATTAGATTTTCGGTTAACTGCACTAGTTATTTATATTCATTGAAAATCAAAATCATAAACATAGTCTTTACTAATAATAAAGTTGAAAGTCTCTCTGGATATCTCTGTCCGGATCTCTGTGACGCGCATAGCGTCTATATCGTTCGGCCGATTTTTATGAAATTTGGCACAGAATTAGTTTGTAGCATAGGGTGCGCATCTCGAGGCGATTTTTCGAAAATTCGATTTTGTTCTTTTTCCATTCCAATTTTAAGAACATTTTCCCGAACAAAATTATCATACGGTGAACGAGTAAATTATCCAGCTATCATAAAGTAGAACCGTAACATGGGCAAGCCAATTGGCGAGAAATTCATCATACATTATTTGTAAATATACAGGCGAACCAAAAGACCTTTCAATTTTTCTACTACGGGCAAAGCCGTGCGGGTGCCACCAGTTACTTAATAAAATATTAATATGCATGCAATTATATTTAGTTGCTGTATTAAATAATTCAGGTAAAACAAATGGATCTACTATTAACTATTTGCGGAAGAAACAGACTTTTGAATAAACTGGAGAAAACGAACTTTTTTTTATGGCCATCACAATTGTAGGATTTTGAAATCGTGTATTTTGGATTAATCGGGGATGGCGTTGAGTAACAGAAGGCTTCACCGGACTAAAAGCCATACGTTCACTGACGCAATAGCAGATACAATAACTTCTAGTAAAAGCATTACGATTTTCAACGTAAGCTACCTAAAAAGTTTAATCCGGAGCAAAAGTTAGAGTGCACTTGATGCAGCGAGATGCAAAAGGATGTAAAGTTGAAAACTTTTAAAGTTTTAAGCAACATGTGTGAAAAGTTCAAACCCTTGACAGGCTTTCATTGAAAAGTTTTTCGCAATCAAGCTGTACAATAGTACCTGCCTGGGTTTCGTAGTTCCATCTCGTCATAAAACAAATGAGAGTTTTTTTCTACCATGTGTTATGCAGTCAAGTCTCGATAACTAGAAGCCTCGAGTATTCCTTTTAACCCGAAATTTTTATTACTACCCAAACACAAAGAGCCAATGGGCACTTTCCATAAGCCAAATTACCAATAACTTGCCACGGTCCTTTGAGTTAGAGAACTGACTGTAGTTAGCTCCAAATTTTTAATTTTGTCACTTAAGCTGTAATTCTCTCTATTTTTTAAATTTTGGCATCTAAACGTCTTTGCTTCGAGGTGCTTCATTCGAAATATTGAGTTTAAAAACATTAGGTGCATGAAGGTGCTCTCGCCCTCTAGCATAAGACATCCTTCGATAACTCGAAGTTCCGAGGGACCAGCCAAAACCTTCGAGTTATTGGAAGTTTCCACTGAATTCGACACAATGAAAACTTTTAGGTAAAGGAACACTCAACTAGTTCTAGTTATTAAGAGTTGAGGATTAATTCGTTTTGGAAAAAGTACTCACGATGTCTTTTTTTTTCCTCTAGAAATGCCTTGCTAAGCCTCTTTTTAAATAAAATTAATAAACAAAAGAAATGAGAGAAACTTAAAAGGAGGATCGATTAATTTTTACTTGAGAACGACTTTAATTACAAACTCCAAAACCAATTCAATGAAGAATACTACATATTCGGTGCCTTAAATGCAAAAATAAATAAAAGCTTATAACAGAAGGCATTTTTAATTAAGATTTTAATTTCCTTTACACCTTCTAAGAAGAACGTTTCTACTAATGCGAGGATCTCTAAAAGCATAATTAATGACCATATCGATTTTTCCTAAATTAAGAAACACGAGCAATTTCGACTCCATTTTTATTGCCGTTATTGGACGCACGGAATCTCACTTCGAAAGTGCAATAAAAATGGGGAACAAAACTTTTTGACACATATCCAATCGACGTCCAAGAAGGGAAAGTGCTATGTTCCACATTTTCTCGTTCCCGATAACGCTGCTGTTAAGAAAACCGGAAGTCACCAAACCGGAAATGTCAGCCAATAATGCTCTTTCGCTGTCGTCATTACGACAGAGCATGTATTAATTTTCGCTTTTTGTTATCTCAACTTTGCAAGAAGGTCGATCGCCGAGCAATTCCAGAAGGTTGTTTTTGGAAAATAGATGTGTTATTTCTGTCCCTTCGCTTATCGAAAATTCTTATTAAAGAGTTTTGTACTGCTAATAAAACTTGATTTTTTCTTTCTTTTCTGTAGCGTGAAACTTTTTATCCTCGTTTTGTTTTTATGCTCAACAGCATCTACAGGCTATTTAGTCGAAATGTATATCGTAATCTCTTTAACTGCAGAGCATACTGAAGTACGTAGTCATCCTGAATAACTTTTAAACTTATAACATTAAAACGTTATATTAACCTAATACAAATTTATAGTTACTCTTACGAGGGAGACACACAAATAGTGTACTACTGGATTTTATTTTGAAAAAGGTAGCATATTGCGTTTTTTGGGGGGGGACGAAAGAATTTTTTGCCCTTGTGCCCCCGTCATTGAGATATTAAGTCTTAAAGTCTGTCAAAGTTTCAAGAAAACTGCCAAACTAAAGGCGAGAGATTGAAGCTAGCATACGATTTCACCGCCTGCGCGTGACAGGACATCCATTTGCAAAGCGGTAAAGGATGTCTACCATTACTCACCGAAACTTGTTAAATTTGGCGACTTTTTTTAACATTCCGGCAGACTTTAAGTCCTCAATTCTTAAATAATAGGAACATGAGAGCAAATAATTTTTTACGGTCCAAAAACGTATTTTACTACGCTCTTTTGCTACTTATCAGGATTGTTTTTTTTTTCTTTTCTATCCTATGGTTTTCTCGTTAGAGTCACTCTCCACCAAGTGAAAAATATCAAGTGAAATGCATGCATTACCTACAAAAAAGTAGTGCAAATTTGAATCAGAAACTGAAAATTCTAAATTTTTAGAACTTTTTTTTCTTTTCACAGCAGCGCAAGATTTCCATTACTTACTAGTGGTCTCAAATGTACTGGCCGTAAGCCACATGTGACACACGAACAGACTCACAGAACGCCGTACGCTTACAAATTGAAAAAAAAAAATTTCATTTGATATATTTTTTTAAGCATTTTTTAAGAATACTGTGTGCAGAAATTCACAAAAACCTCCACTGCGAGCTTAATTTTTAAAAAAATCTTAGGTTTATTGGGGGAGGGGCAAATCTTTAAGTTTGTAACTGCTTATAACTATAGTCGAGGCAGATTTTAGATCATCTGAACTGAAATATTGTTGGACTGCTGCCCCGCCTCACCTCCAAAAATTTACCATGTGGCCCTTGAGTAAAATAGGTGGAAGGCCCCTGACTACTTATCGAATATCGCCTTACATCGAATATTATGATGTAAGACGAATGAGTTTCAAATCAGGATTCTAGAGTAGTTTCCTAACAGTAACCTCAGAATTACTGAATGATACAGAGAGCTTCAGGGCTGGAATCTATTTCAGGTCTGGAAGTCCCTTTTGCAGTCCGAACACCTTTTCTGTCGGTGGCGAAAAAGGTCACATTTAGTTGGGGAGGGGTTGGGGGAACAATCACGAATTGCTTGTTGTTTTCACGTGACCATTTTAAGGTGCGTCCTTTGATTTTCCTTTTATCCCCGCGGTTGGCCGACACCCCGATGCTGCTGCTTCAGCAAGCTACTGGGCGGTGGCGTCTATATCAACACACGCCTACACATGAAAACACGCCTACCGTCACACACACACGTCTACATTCACGCCCACACACATTCACACGCACGCCTATATATGCACACACTATGTCTATACGCACACGTCTACATACACACTCCTGATTGCGAAAAGCATCACTTGAATTCAAGATGCCAGCTCAAATTTTCTCTTTTTCTTTTCTTTTTCATTATGTTTGCGTAATTTCTCTAAGAAATAGCACCATGCTTTTACCTTTTAGTTCGCTTTTTAATGCTTTGCCTGCTGTGTCCTAATTGGATTGATCTTAAGAAGAGGAATGGTATCAAGAGTGATGTAGTGCTCCCCTGTAAGTGGGTTATAGAATTAAGCAGGGGGATGAGGGTTTCTCTTCTGGAGGAAATTTAAATTATATTATATATATATATATATATATATATATATATATATATACATATATATATATATATATATATATATATATATATATATATATATAATGGGGGGGATTTATAAAGGGTGTTCCGTTTTAACCTGCAAGACCTTTATTTTCGCAAACCGTTAGTCCTAGATGTATACTTCTAATTGCAAAAATGTTCAAAATCAGATGCAAAGTTAAGATATTGAAAGTTTGAAGTGAAAATAAAAATGAGTCAAAAATACACAATTTAACTTTTTATAGACGGCGAGTGAAAAGTGGTGTGAGTCACAAAACGCTGCGTTTCATATCTAGATGAATATTGGTCGTACTGATTTCAAACCTTTTGTGTTGGAATTATTTTTCAATGGTGATTATTTCCCTAAACATAATTTAGGGGACCTGGGGCGTGTATAAAAAAAATTTTTTTTTTTACTCATTTTTATTTTTACTTCAAACTTTCCATATTATAATCCTGCATCTGATTTTGAACATTTTTGCAAATGGAAGAAAACATCTAGGACTAACGATTGTGGAAAATAAAGGTCTTGGAGGTTAAAACGAAACACCGTGTATATATAATTATGCTTTTTGAAGCCCCTTTAAAGGGGCAATTAGAACTACAAAAATATCAGGAAAAAAAATTTTCAAGTTATACACTGTTTTGCAAATTAAGATAATACACAGTGAAAATTGTTTTTGTCCGAAAAATCACTGACAGCAGTCGACAGAGAGAAAGAACGAGGAGCGAGAAAATAGCACTGTTATTTGTTTCCGTCGGCTTTCGGTATAATTAGTTTTTGATCATCCCTCCAACCCACCAACAAATACAACAATGAATTAAATAGAAAATAATCAGCACTAAAAAAAATGCTTTACAACAAAAGGTTTACTGATTTAAAAATAAGTAACAATAGAGTAACATACTACCCATTTGGAAATTTCATAATTTTTACACATAAGAAATAAATTAAAGTACACTTTTGTTAGGAATTTCAAAGACTTATCTAATTAATTTCAAAGACTAGAGCAATTAAAATTATTTAAGGCTCTTTATTTGCACTTCACAGTATTGTTCCAAATTTGTAAGAAGTAGCTATTTCAAGTTTTAAATAAAAAAATAAACTACAAGTCTCAATTACAACAACTTCTTTTCAATTCCAAGTGGTGCAGCAAATGAAAAGGAATAGAGGTTGTTGGGTATTTTGTTTCATGCTAAGACAATATAAAGTGTAGAAGTAACATAGATGCAAGCAATAGCAAAAGAATTTCTAAAATAATGCATTCGGGATTAAATAAACTGCAAGATGTGAAACCTCTGAATCGCAAAAATTTATCTCAAGTGTTACGTTACAGAAACGTGAGCACCGTAACGATTGTTGCAGTTTTAATGCAGGATTAAGCAAGGACATGATTTTGACACATTCTCTCGTTCCTCCCGTCTACCCCATCCCATTTGTTAGAAATTTTATAATTCAAGGTTTGTAGCTTCACTTTTCAAAATTTCCAAGGCTTTTCAAGGCTTTCCTTAATGACTGCATTAGTTTCGGAGATTAAAATATTTTCGTAGAGAGGGATCAGTTTTAACGTTTTTTATTAAATTAAGGTTACCATCTTAAAATCAGATTAAAGCGTTACCGTTGCAAAGATTCAATCAATGTTGCGACTGTAACGATTGAAGTAGCAGTTTTAATAAATTTTAGTGTCAATGAGAGGTTTACTGTTAACAATAATCTTTACAAATAATGAAGCTGAAAGCCTCTCTGTCTGGATGTCAGGAGGATATCTGGGTGTCTGGATCTCTGTGACGCGCATAGCGTCTAGACCGTTCTGCCGATTTTCATGAAATTTGGCACAAAGTTAGTTTGTAGCATGGGAGTGTGCACCTCGAAGCGATTTTTTGAAAATTCGATGTAGTTCTTTTTCTATTCCAATTTTAAGAACAAAACTATCATAAGATGGACGAGTAAATTACGAAATTATCATAACGTGGAACCGTAACATGGGCACAAGTCAATTGGTGAGATACGAAATTATCATAACGTGGAACCGTAACGGGTACAAGTTAATTGGCGAGAAAATGCACCATACATTATTTGTAAATATACAGGCGAACCAAAAGACATTTTAATTTTTTTATTACGGGCAAAGCCGTACGGGTACCACTAGTAATGAATAAAAACAAACTATCTGTAAGAAATACATAGTTTATTTCTTAGTTGATATAAGAGCTTTTTGGAAATTCTGAATAACAACACTTACTAGAGGAACCGAGTAGCGAACTTAACCAATTGCCTCACAGCACTAGCGCAGTTAGAAATTTCTTCCGTGGAGAGGAGAGGGGTTGGACATAAATCTCGATTTGTATTTCTACTACAACAGGATTTACCACACAACTTAAAAACAAAGGTTCTAGGCATTAGTTCCTTGCCCCCCCCCCCTCTCCTTCCTTTGTTATATTCCTACGCACATTATAGTCAATATAAAGCGTTGGGGGGGGGGGAGGAATCTGGAAATTTTACGGTATTTTAAAAATAATTATCTGAAAACAATATAAAGTTAAGCTTTTCACAAAATTCACGATTTTTTTCAATATGTAAATATCTTTCACAAAGATTATTTTCATATCACCAGCACAATACCGCGTCTCTAAAATTTCCCTAAAAGTCCTTTCCCTTTGAGTGAATCAAATCAATTGAATGGGAAGAGATTAGTTTTCCTTTCTGAAGATGACCCCCTGTGGAAATTATCAGAAGGAAGTAATCACTCCTGCAGCGTAAACTTCCTGCATCTCCTAACAGAAACAAAACATTCCTCGAATCCGCTAATTTATTGTCCAGATGTGCCACGATAACAGGGACTAAAGTTAGGAAGGCGGTTAGGCAGAAAAGCCTTCCAAAGAAAAATGGTTTTCAAATCTCCAATTTTATTTATTTGTCTTAACAGCTGATGGTTTTTAAACTGAAGAAGTGTAAAATTTATTTAGTTTTTTCTAAAATTTAAAACTAATTTTGGAAGTATTTGCATGTTTTTTTTTACCAAATCAGAAAACCATACGTCAGTGCAATAATGACTTTTTTTTTAAATAAATAACAATAAAAAGAGCATAGTGAAACATGTTTGGTTCTTTAACCAGTTGATCTCGTCCCCCCGTTACCAAAATACAAGGTCTTAAAGTTAGACAGCATTTTTTAAAAGAAGCGCCAAATTTAGAAAATTTTGACAGAAATGGACACCTTGGCAGCTGCTGCAGCTTCGTTAACATTTGTGAAGGTAATTATATTTACCATGAAATCAAGTTGAACTTGCTTATATAATTGGTTTTTGCCTCAAGATTTTATTCACCTAGTGGGTGGCAACAGCAACGATCTGTGTTTAAAAACGAGTGTTGTTTTACTCATTCTCTTGTTCGCTTACCTGCTGGTAACGGTAATGCCGCCGTTTAGAATCTAAGTTTATTTTGATTTATACATAGTTAATATTTTTTATTATTATTTTTTTTAATGTTCAAAATATCCTACAGCTCTCAATGCTAGAATGAAACCTCGACACATTCAAAAATATCGACATTCTGATCACCGTTTCCGGTACCTTTCATTTCTCACTAAATTTGGCGACTTTTCTCAAAATGTCTCCCGACTTTAAGACCATATAAAGGGTTAGTGAGCCACTTTGATAGTTGTCACTTGTTTTGTGTTTAGTTTGGTTTGCCATTTCATCATGAATAGACAACAGGACGGCGCAGCATCCACACAGCGCGTGTCACAATTGATTTATTGAAAGAAACTTTCGGTGAACGAATAATTTCGCTTAATGGACCCGTGAATTGGCCTGTAAGATCATGCGATTAAACTACGTTAGATTTTTTTTTTTTTTTTGTGGGGCTGTGTGAAGTCTCAGGTCTACACCGATAAGCCACAAACGACTGACGCCTTGGACGAGAACATTCGCCACATATCACTCACATACGGTCCCCATTGCTGAAAAAAGTGATAGGAAATTGGACTTCCCGATTAGACTTTCTCCAAGTCAGCCGAAGCGACCATATAACAGAAATCACACTTAAATAAAAATGGCAACGAATCATCTTTCAAATAAAGCCAAATTCATGGCAATTTACATCATTTAACGGTGTTTTATTTGAACCTAAAGTTCTATACCCCCCTCTAAAAAAAACACCCTTTATTTTGATTACGGGAGGACAAGGACGAATTGTTTATGCGTCAATACACATGTTTCCTTATGCTTATTCAGTTCTTACTTAATTATATATTTCCTTATTATACTATTCTGTATGCTCCACAGAGATTTTTCCCTTCCAATTCTTATCAGAGAACCACACAAATAGTGCAATAATGAAAATAAAATGTAATTATTACACGATTCGCATGGCTCCCTGATAAGATTTTTTCCCCTCCAAATTCTTATCAAAGAACCAAATGAATGTAATAAGCAATATAATGGAAAAAATGCAATTATTACACAGTTCGAGGGGTTCCCTGTTAACCTGTTAAGACCTGTTGTTAACCTGTTTTGTTTTTTTTTTTAGTGATTTCCAGCGGGTCTACAGATGCAATGTAATTTGTTTCAAATAGCTTTCCGGGTCATGTGGAAGTTTACTAAAACAATGCTTAATAATGAATGTAATGAGCTTATTAATTAATTTTAACTTTCCTGCAATTCTCGATGTAGACTTGTTACGTTTTGCTTCTCTTTAGGGTCTTTGCTTTAAAAAAAAAAACTGAACTTACCATTACTTATCCAAACACTTATTTAACGAAATGATTCGATGTTAGGTTATGATCCCACAGTGTAAAGTTCGCTTACAATGTGTTAATATCAAAATAATAACAGTGATTTTGACAGCTATCAAAATGTTTTTCTGATACTAAACGAAAAATACAACAACAAAGCGAAGTTGATAAACAAGAAAAAAAAATTATATAAACTTCATCCTCTCTAAATTAAAACCCAATTCATTATCAGCTCAAGAGGAAATTACAAAATTTTCTGCAGAAGATTGTTTTTAAAGAGATATTTTAATAACCAGAATAAATTGATTATGTCAGCAATAAAGTTTATCATCATTAAAGGCACTTCACCGGAGCGTTTTAATTTTCTCAACCTATTAATGTGTCAAACTCAGCTAACGAGAATTGTTCAGGATGAAAATATATCTTGATCACGGAATTAACAAAAATTTTATCACTAAGACAATGTATGCGTGTAGGGTACTCGAAAACATTGCTTAATTTTTTAAAAAATGCTTTTTTGGAACATTGCTTATTTTCTGATGAGCAAATTTGTAAATACAGAGCACGGGATACCCAAAAGTCAGGGGAAATTTTATTAATTAATAAATAGTAGAGATAAACGGATGCGGTTAGAGCCCAATGAAAGGAAACAAAGTTTTTTTTTTTTTTTTTTTGAGCAATCACGATGACCCATTGCTTTTATTTGACCGTCCTTGATGTTGTGGTTCCTTTTTCAGCTTGGACCAGGGACACCAGCACCACCGCCCACCGGAGGAGCAGCTCCGAGTACTGCCTCCTGAAATCCGTTTCTCCTGGTCGATGGTATCCATGTCCTACAAACACAAACGCTCATACACACACACACGCTCATACACACAAGCCATTACACACATACACGCACGCTTACGTGCATACACAAAGGTCTCCGCACACACACAAGTCTACACATGCACGCACGCGCGCCTACACATACACACACGCCTACACACACACACAACTACACACACGTAACCGCCCAAGAGGAAGGGTAGGCAAATAAATAGGGGAAGGGTAGGTGTAAAATAAATGGTCCATCGAGGGTTGAAGCACTGTCTAGAGCTACAAACATATTTTTAAAATGAATGCTTCTAAAAAAATATTTCTAAAAATTTCATGCTGTGATACATCAAATAACAGAATTATAATCGAAAATACTAAAACTGAGGAATTCAAGTGAAAATAGTTTTATATTTTAATCTCAGCTGTAAATACTAACTAATCTAAGAAAATTGCCTTCTCCTTTTACCAAAAAGACACATTGAAACCCATACGTTCGTAGATTTCCGATTCACAAATCTTGTGTCTTTACATTTTAGAAAGATATTGTAGGATAGTTAGGTAGTTATCCGTTTATCCACTCACTCATTTATTAAAAAGAAAGAGAGAGTACAGTCATAATTTAATAGTAGCGAGGATAGGTTGGGTCATACTTGTTGGGTCCTTACTTTTTCTCATCGCCTCAGAGCAACACTAAGACATCTAATCCCAGAAATAACACTAAGATATCCTACTGTTGCTCTGAGGCAACAATATAAACTACCGTAATAGGATTGGCAAAATGAATCAAAATCATGCGCTACAGGAGGCTGACCTCCAGGAACCTCCCTCCCCCCCCTCCCTATGCAACTAAGAGAAAGTAATTTCTGAAGAGTCTTCAGCGATCGTAATCGTACTAATGTAAGAAACTTATTAATACAAACAGTGAATCACATGACATGAATACGAGCTTCAGGTTTAATGATTCATATGTATCTAAAAAAAAAGCATCGCTAAAAAATATTTTCAAATGTAACTACCACTATTCCTTTTCAGCATTTAAAGGCTATACCCCCTACTTACTATCACACACTCCCCCCCCCCCCCCCAGCTCCAGTTCCATCCGGATCGTTTGGCGATCCGAGCTACCCGGTATCTGTTTTGGGCAATACTTTTTTTTCAGCCTCACCAATCTTGCCAGAAAGAAATAATTGCCCATACTTAGGCAATTATGCCAAAATCTCAAGGGTCAAAATATTCTCCACTATTAGGAACTCACGTTAAATTTAAATAATTTTTTAAACTTATTACAAATTGTAGAATTTGATAATTTGATCTGTTTGCCTATGCTTAAATTTTGAACGTAGATCATAGATTCAGTTCGACTTTTCTACGTCATCACCTTTCAATGATTTTATTGACTGCTGCGGCACTACCATTAGTTTCTTATAAAATAGTAAGATATTTTCCCCAACTGTAGGAGTTTTAAATTGAGTTTTACAAATTTTCATATTTTTCATTTAACTTAAAGCATTCCATTAAAATCATTTGCACTTTTTTTTTTCAAAGTTTGTGCTTCTAAAAAGCACCGTAGTTTCCTGCTATTTTATAACCGCTGCGTGCTAATAAATCTTTACAGAATGGAACAACCAAGGGAATAAAACCCAGCCGCGTTCGTTTTCTATTTCCGCTAAAAACGCTTTCACAGAAATTAATCACTTTGTAACTCAGAAATCGTAATCAGCGTCGGAAATGCGGTCGAAACAAATTTCTTGATTACTGCCTTAGGGGCGTTGAGACGATGGACGTACTAAATGTTTAATGCGTCACATTCATGTGCCATCCCCCGAATCAGAAGCCGTTGGGGAAATGTCTCATTCGACACATGGCAATGTCAATAAATTTGTCCATTTGGGAAACGATGCTAACTCATTCCAATTAAACTGAGCCAGTCTTATTAAAACTGGCCTTATTGCGTGTGTTATTAAACCAAACACCTCCTCCGTCTTGGAATATTACATGGTTGCGCCTAGAGTGGAGCAGAAGATATGATTTGCTTAGTTGCGTTTCGGTAGATGTTGTTAATGTTGTAGATTATTCAAATCATATCACGCGAAATAGTCTTTCTAAAATTTTAGTTGGAAAAAAAATCCAAATTAAATTCTTGGAACAATTTCCAATTAAAATAAAATATAGGAAGCTATTAGTTCCTTTCCACGTGCTTTTAATTTCAATATAAATGTATACTTCAGTAAATAAAATCCAACTCTTTATTTTTTACTAGTGGTACCCGCAAGGCTTTGCCCGTAGTAGAAAATTAAAAGGTCATTTGGTTCGCCTGTATATTTACAAATAATGGATGACGAATTTCTTGCCAATTGGCTATGTTTATTTATTCGCCACATTATGATAATTTCGTAATTTAATCTTCCACATTGTGATAATTTGTTCGGGAAAATGTTCTGAAAATTGGAATATAAAAAGAACAAAATCGAATTTTCGTAAAATCACTTCAAGGTACACACCTCCATGCTACAAACTAATTTTTTACCAAATTTCATGAAAATCGGCAGAACGGTTTTAGCGCTGTTTGCGTCGCAGAGATCCAGATATCCAGACAGACTTTCAGCTTTATTATTAGTAAAGATTGAAAAAAAAAACTTAATTGCATGGTTCTGAAATTATAAAATATTATTCACAGCCAACAACGGGCGAGAAAAATATTCATTAATTATTTCAGACATTCTACCTCATTTCTTTTGTCGCTGCCATTACAAAACGAGTATGTTGTGGTCATCATAAAACCTCACTTGTGCTCGTACACCAACAAGAGCTCCCAACACCCGGAGTATCTTAGACAACTTGCTTTGGAGGTTATTCACCAAATCCTATGTGATGCATTGCAAATATATACTGACGGTAGCAGGGGTGACGGCGCTATCTCCGGTAGCGGTGTTTATTTCAGAGAAGGAAACGGCATTAAGATTTGTATTAAAAACCCCGATTTTTGCTCCGTCTTCCGGGCCGAACTTCTAGCTACTGAGGAGGCTCTAAAATATTGCGTCACAGAGAGTGTCAGTACTGATATTTGGATCTTGAGTGATAGCCGAAGCTCTATTCAGCATCTGTCTGAATGGTGGAAACAAGGTGACAAAACGACTCTGAACATAATCCAACATCTAAAACACTTGAGTAAACGTCTCACCATTACTTTTCAATGGATACCGTCACATGTTGATGTATTTGGAAATGAGATTGCTGATGAGTTGGCTCGTCAAGGGAAGCCGAGAGATTTCTCCTCATAACGGATGCCTTTCTTTTTCAGAAATTGCAACCCGTGTTAAACAAAGCCTCAGTTCCTCTTGGAGACAGCCCCCTATATACATGAATGGTACAAAGCATCCCGCCCTGGTGCTGCTTTACGTCGGGCAAGTAGCAGAGAACATCAAACCGTCCTAGCCCGACTGAGAAGTGGACACACTCGAGCACAGCGGCATGTGGCTGGCATTAAGGTTTTCCCCTTGTGCCCAAAATGTAATTTGACTCAGGCTGTTCCCGCCCATATTTTCTCTTGCATCGGCTGTGACCTGAATCAGCTGTATTCCGACCCTTCTGCTGTTTTGAAGAGACTTTGTTCGCACGGCTTCATGGACTTGGTATGATGTTTCTGTCTGCCAAGTGAGACAAGCAACAACAACAACAAATGGAGAAAATTAGAGTATGATTGTTCTGCACGTGACCGTGGAATGTTCCTTTCCCACTTCGACTAATTTTTTGACTCACCTCAAGGTGACGTACTCAAGTTCTAAAATTGAGAAAAGTTTGATTTCAAGATTTCTAGAACCTTTGTGCTGAAAGTAAAGTAAGATTGGATTTTTGGCTACGTCAAAAATCACAAAGTGCAGATTACTACAGACACGTGTTTCAGCGTTACAACGAACGCCTTTGATGTCTTTTCATCCATAAGCTCATTTATTTTGCATTGAAAAAGGCGTTCCTTGTAACGCCGAAACACGACTCTGCTGTAATCTGCAATTTGTGCTTTTTGACGTTGTTATTTCTTACTTCAGTTTGATTTTAGTTTAATTGTGTGATTTTCAGACAATGTATAAAAGACGGACAGGTGGTCAACTTCACAGGTTTTACTGTATATTTAACTACTTTTTAGCAGCAAGTAGTTTGATAAATGATTTAACTACCGAATTGACTATAACCAGTTACACCATATCAAATTTATATGTAGTTTTTTTTATATGTAGTTAACTCAATTTATATATTTTTAAAGGAATCCAAAAGACCCTTAAAACATTAGCACCGAAGATTTATTTACTAATTGGGAAATAAAATCAAAAATGTAAATTATAATTCCTTCATTAAGAGGCAGTTCAGTTCAAGCAAAATTTCAAGTTCAGAAGAACATTTAGGGCGTAACTTCGAAAAAATACCCTATTATCGTAATAACGACACGGGGAAAACATTGAAGCCCGAATTTTAAAGCGCATTAAATTTCAAGAAAAATCGCGTATTCCCAGAAAGAACTCCAAAGCTTAAGAAAGCAAAATGTGAACTACTTCAGAACGGGGAAACAACTCTTACCTGCAGTTTCAGAAGCAGAAAGGGCTTAGGAGTAGAAATAAACCAATTAGGAAAATTTTCCGAAAAAAATGATTTGAGAACCGCTCGCAATATCGCAGAAAAATAATGATTAAAACGCTTCATTTAACTCAAAAAAGAACTTTCTACGCTTAAAGATAATACGAACATTTTGTTAAGAGGGCTTTCACTGCCCTGTTCATTGAGGAACTTGGCTAACTAGACATTTTTGTGCTTTTGATAACTTTTAACGTTTAGTATTTTTTCACTAAATTGATAATTTTTACTGTTCAGCGTATTTTCACTAAAAATTGGTTTTTCAGAAAATTATCCGTTTATGTTAAATAACAAGAAAAACAATTTTGCATTTTTAGAAACTTCTTTCATATCATTGCGTAATTGTGTTGCTTTTAGAGAGCTATGTAGTATCTAAGGCATTTTCTATGTTTCAACGGAATTTTCACATAAATCCCCTGTTATGTGGATGGAAAAGTTCACGTGCACATTAATATCATATACCTATGAAAAGATTTTTTTTTTTTTGAGCAATCACGATTGCTTATTGCTCTCACTTGACTGTTTTGATGTGCTATCATTTTATTTTCCCGCCAGCATCCTCTGCAGCATCACCGTCGATTGGCTCCTCACGATGCTTCTCCTATAGCGAAAACCATCTCCAAGTTGCATCATATGCTACACACACGCGCATGAACAACCACACACACACACACACATACACAAACACAAGCACATACAAACACTCAAACACATACACACACATGCGCATACATACACACACCTACACACAACTACCCACACTCATCTCACTCATGCCTACCCACAACTACCCACACACTCATCACACTCATGCCTGCACACAAACACATGCCTACACACACATACACATTCCCCACCACACACACAAACACTCATACACACAACTACCCACACACTCATACCTGCACACAGATACAAACACACATGTCTACACACACATAACCCCTACACACAAACACACATACCCCCCCACACACACACATAAACACACACACCTACATACAAACACACACACTCGTGATTGCGAAAAACATAATATGAATTGGAAAGGTCAAAATTCAAAATTTTTTTTTTTTTTTTTGCTGCATTATCTTAAATTTGTTCGATTTTTCCAAAGTTATTAGAAAGTGAACTACAATTGCTTTTGACAAATTTGAGGCAAAATTGTAGATGCGCCTTCAATGAAAAAATGAAATCTGTTATTGAACGCAATCATAGTTGAAAAATACCTTTATTTTACTTCCCAACGATTCATCAAGGTAATTTGTTGTTTCTACAACACCTACATTAGATTTTCATAATATAATAAAATATACAAAAAAGTTTAATTCTTTTTGAGTATTCTTGGGAGGCGTCTTTTTTATAACTTTGCAAGAATAGTTCCGCCTTTACAATACTGGACAAATCTTAAAAGCATCTCAAAAATAATTTCCCATTTTCTTCCATTATAGATGAAGTTACTTATGATGGCGTTTGCGCTTATATTTCCGAAGAAAAAACACTAGAGCGCAAATGCTCTGCTCGGGTTTGGCTATTTCAATCTATATTAGACTTCGATTTGGTAGCATAGTCCTTCCATTCACTTTGTCATTCAGTTAATACTCAAGGTTTTAAATTCTCACTAACATTTTAGTTTCTTCTTTAGACAAAATGTTTTTCAATTTTTGCTGTAATCAGTTTTAAACTCTTCAAAAAATCAAAAAAAGGGCTCACCTAAACTAGTACGATCTGATTTTTCATCGTTCGGGAAATTGTTTTCTCGAATATAAGTCTCAAAAATTTGCAGTTCAAATCTGGCACTGCAGTCACGGAATAATGGCAGCTGAAAGAGGTAAACTCAAGACTGACCCACTTATGTGGAAAATGACCTGTCCAAGAAAGACATCTACCATTTCCGTACAAAATTAATATGTTTTACCTCTTTCGCCAATTTCTTAAATCATCGCGCGGTGGAGTATTCAAGCTCTAAAACTGCAAATAAATAAAACTACTGAAATAAATATCCTACAACCAGGAAAAATAATTTTAAACACATTTTCACAACTAATAAATATCGTCTGGTTTCGTTGGCACAATAGGGCGAAAAAAATAACATGGACAGAGAAAATACTTTTTTTCCCCCTACAGTTTAATTATTTAGAATGTCCGATTTTTTAAACAAGGCGTGGTTTTGATGATGTCACAAATGAAGCTCTTTGGCGCATCTATCCACCGCATTTCCACGTCCTGATAATCAAGATGCGAATTAAAATAGCGCTCTACGCTTGCTACCAACCATATCGTTGCCAATACACGCGAGTAAAGATGCGAATTAAATATTTTGCTCTGTGAACGGAAACACGAAACGGCATTTCATCATTTGTGATGTCATCGGCAGAAGCTTAAACAATGGAAACGCACCGATTCAAGTATTATTTTAAAAATATTAAACTTGTACAAATTATTTAAAAAATGGTCAGATCCTATGTTTTTAAGCATAAAAAACTACTTTTAAAATTTTAGAAACGATCCCATTTTTAAAAAAGTTAAATCCGTAAAAATGCCTATTTTATTAACGTGAGTAAGCCCAAGCTTTGCCTTGAATCATTTAACCTGCACATTCAAGCAAAGCATGCAGTACACATAAGCCCAGTTATATCGATTTTAGATGAAGAAAAATATAAAAATGCACCGCACATTAAACTAATTATTCTTGACATTGCAAAAGTCACAATACATATGTAGCCACTAATTACTCTCCTGTTTCTGGCGGAATAAAACATTCGAGTAATTAAATAGTCATTTGAAAATCGTTTGGAAAAACTGAAAAGAAACGTTACGCATGCGCTATCAAAAAGCTCGTAAAATATTTCTGCTGTAGCAACTTTGCGCTGATCATTTTTGAATTGACCTAGCATTAATTAATTCCTCAGCTGTCATATCCAAAGAAAATATTCAAAAGCAAACGCATAATAATATCATTAGTCCAGTTACGATTTAGACTTTTTTGTGGCAAATTGCTTTTTGGCAGCTTCTTCCATACTTATTTTTCTTCTAAACGCTTTCAGTTTGATTGTTCAAAAATAAAACAGCATTTCCATTTACATAATAAATTAATGATTTATTCCTGTTTAAAGCACCCTTTTCATACTGCTACAGTTAAAAATTAAGATTTAATTTTCGGAGCGGGATACTAGAAAACTGGAAATCGTAAGCAGCAGTAGTGTAATTTTATTTACTCAAATTTAACAGCTAAAACTAAAAGCTGAAAAACTGGTATTTTATTAAAAGACTTTTAGGCATCGAAATATAAGTAAAATTCTCAAAGCATTAGAATTCATATTCTGTAGTTAACTCATGCCTTATTTTATTCAAAACTCTTGCGTCTACGAATGGAGTGTTTCCTTCAGTCAATAGTACTACTTTTAGTCATTGAAATGGATAGAATGAGTAAATATTACATGGACCCAGGAAATACTTTGATTTTCAACAATTTTTTTTTTAAATTAATTTTTTAAAATGTCCGATTTTTCAAACAAGGCGTGGTCTTTATGACGTCACAAATGATGCAATTTGGCCCATCTTTCTACTACGTTTCCACGTTATGATAATCAAGCAGCGATTTAAAATTTCGCTCTACACTTGCTATCAACCCTATCGTTGCCAATACACGTTAGTAAAGATGCGAATTAAATATTTTGTTCTGTGAATGGCAACATTGAATGGTATTTCATCATTTGTGATGTCACACGACAGTAGTGTAAAAAATAAAAGTGCACCAATTTAAGTAATTTTTTAAAAATATCAAACTTAAATTATTTAAAAAATGGTCTGATCCTGTTCTTAAGCATGCTTTTAACAGGATGTTTTAAGCATGCTTTTTCAGAAAAAAATACTTTTAAAAATTTGGAAACGACCCCATTGTAATTAAAAACTTAAATTGTGTTTAATCCGCAAATACACAATTAACAAGAACAATTTTCAACTAGACACAGATCAGTTTGGATGCGGAAAAGGCAAAACTCTGTTGTGAATTGAAAGCATGGTCACGGAGTACATAAAATATTACGTTAAAGTGTTTCAGAATTTAGAGATTTGCATCTTCACCAGTGCATTAAACTTAAAGCTTCTGGATGTATCTGGTCTCGCGCAGTAAAAGCAGCGTAAATAATTAAAACCTTCTATGTCAATTCTACGGAAAGAATAAAACTTTTCAGATTCAATGATGTGTGATTCTAATAAAATGTAGGGCTTCGATTCTACTCATGTATCGATCAATGAAAAAAAAAAACTTTTCGCCGTTAGTTTTTCAGTGTAATCCCACTAAAAAAAACTCGAAAAAAGGGAAAAAAAGTATCGGTTCGGTACTTATTCCGGAACAGAAATTTTGTATAATAACTGGCGAAGGATGTTGATAACTAGGAAGATGACATAATTGATTTAAAAATGTCGTGTTTGGCAAAAAATATAAAAATACGATTCACAAACAACAAACATTTATTTCACAGTTCTCCATACACAATTCATCTCTTTCTATTAAAAGTAACGTCTGAGAAACTGAACGAGAGTCTGCCGCGGGCCGGCGTCCAATGGACCCCATAACACCTACAGCCTTGAAATTTGGTACAAAATTATTTCGAGCTCCGGAAGTTTGCACCAGGGGTTTTTATTTTATGTTTCGAATTTGTTTTTTATAATTAGTTTTTTAAGCTAAAAGTTCACGTTAATTGCATATTAAAGGGATGAAAGATTTCCCACACCTCTCAACATTCTATGTCGATCGAAATAGATTTTTTTTTCTATATCAAATAAAGTTTATTTTAACTTTTTCAATTAGAACAGCATATATAAGGCTTTCTATTTTAGCGGAAAATCCTAGGTCCAACTCAATTCAAGCCCGTTGCTAAAAAGCAAAATACAGGGTGTCCCGAAAGGTTGTTTATAAACTTAACATTGCTGGTCTGTCATATCATGATCAGCAAGATTTACATAGTAACATACGTTCGCAAACACAACGCTGGTGCACTACATGCACACAAAGTCAGATACTAACGGATGCACAACGTGTCGCATATTTATTACACAAAGACGATTTTATACAACATTTTAGTTTTCAAGGAAGGCTTATAGCTGTTGTTGAAATGTGCTGCCTTTAGCTGTCATACACGCGTCGCAACGACTAAGTACCGACTGTCGTAATAACGATCCATTCTGACAAGATTTCACCAATCGCTGCGTTGTCCTTTTAACGTGATTATAAGAGCTGGCGAGACGCAAATTTTAGCAACTGCTTTAAGTTTTCCTTAAAAACTAAAATGTTGTGTAAAACCGTCTTTGTGTAATAGGCATGCGAGATGTTGTGCATCCGTTAGTGTCTGACTTTGTGTGCATGTAGTGCGCCAGTATTGCGTTTGCGAACACATGTTCCTACATAAATCTTGTTCATCATGATATGACAGACCAGCATGCTAAGTTTGTAACCAACCAGGGGCGGAAAATAGGGGGGTCAAGAGGGGGCGGTCGCACCCCCAAAAGTTTTGCGCAGAATGATAGAAAATGGGTGCATTCAATTAATGTTAGTCGGAAATCAATGTTCATTTTTAAAAAATCTCGCTGGTTCTCAGTAACTATTTGATGAAACTCGACACGTTCCCAGACTAGTGTTTTTCATTATTTGGATAATGACTTAGAAATTCATGAAGTATTTTCCGGCCTTTTCTGAACATAGAAAACTGATGTTAATGAGGCTAAATATTTCATACTTGTGTGTCCAGTGTAACGATGGTATGTCCAATATGAGAGGCGCGTGCAAAGTGGAGTGGCTGCATGATTTTCACAAGAAATATCCTTGATATTTTACATTAACTTTTACGCTCATTTTTAATTGAATATTTATTTAATGAACGTTCATCGCTTTCTTCTGCTAGAAACACGTTTGAGCTGCTCAATGCATTATATGCTTTCATAGCAACTTCTTAAAAATGCATGTGATTATTGAATAAAAAAACATATCAACAAATACCTTTTATGGGGCTTTATAATTATGCAATCTCGGAGTGACACAAGATGATCTTCAAAAGTTAAAACCATAAAAACGTTTCTCTATTACTTCAAAGCAGGGATTTGCCGACTAGAAGAATGATTGCAAAACGATTCTTTCAATGGTGAAAAAGCTCATGCATTTTAGCATGCATGACTTCGTTTGAATTTTTATTCAATTTGTTTACATTGAGGAAAGTTTTTGAAAAATGCTTTACTCTATCAAAACATCTTCAATCCGCTACCCTTAATTTTCGGACTATTACCGGACTATATACCGGATTCGGAAACCACAGTTCAATCTACAATTGATGTGTGCACCATACTACCACAGTTCAATCTACAGTTAAAACTGAAAAGACATTTTACGTAGATGTATATTTCGATCAAGCGTGAAACTTCAAAAAAAAATTCTTCCTTCGAGCCAATTTTAAAAAGACAAAAAAAAAAGACCCAAAATCCACATAATGATGTGAAGTTAAACATTAATTTTTTTAATATTTTGTATGAAATAATAGATTTAGTTTCGAATGAAATTAACACAAGATTTGATGATAATTATTTTTCTGTATAATTGGCTCTATATTATCTGGATTGGATTTTGAAAACAAAAAATAAAACGTTTCAATTATGAGCAAAATTTTTACCATGAGGCAAGGAAAATTACAAGCAATATACCGACAGACCGGCTATCATATCCAGAGATTGCAGCTTCATCCTTGTTATGGACTCATCAGTCTGGAATAGTGAAAAACAGAGCAGGAGGTAGATGACATCCCATTGACACTGAGAGCGCCGACGAGACTACATTATTCAATGATGAAAAATTAAGCCCCTCACATTTTTTTAAGTTCCCTGTGTACCTTTGAAGAGCAAGATATAAAAAGTGTTTTCATACATAACTTTTTTACTTCAATTATATTTTAACTATTCTAATCAGCTCAGCTCTTAGATAAAGTTTTTTTTTATGTTTTAGGAGGTTAGGGAATTATTTTGTAAGCACAATGGGCAAAAAAAAACCTTTTTTATTTTGCTGTACTGGCAAAACAGCAGGACACTGGGCACTGATAAATTAGTAACACGATTTCCTGCTCTCCCGAATTCCATAAATCACGCATTGAAACTTTTCCGAAAGGTATAAAAACTTTAGTATCGAATTGTTTTGTATGATAACTTATTAGAAAGTGAATCAAAATTTTAATTGTTACTAAACACTAATTTTATAATATTATATATTATAAACACAGGTTTTATGATCACTTCCTGTTAGCTAATGTGTGTTTGGGACCGCACTGTGGTAATACATATTTAAAAAACTCGACCCCCCAAATGAAATGCTGAAATGCCGCCCTGTAACCAACCCCCCTTTTTAGACACCCTGTATATATTAATACACTGTTAAAACTACAGGTTGCGATTGGCACCTTTCAAGGGTGAAAAGCTTGTTCACCAGCGACACCCTATACGGTGCCGAAATATCACCCTTAAAATGGGTGAAAAACTGGCACCCTTAACCCCAGCGTGCACCGTAAGTGAAAAGATGGCATACTAGGAGTGAGAAATGGCACCCTCACTTTTCCCTATTGCAGGTTTTAATATTCAGTTCTTGCGGAAAGGGCGCTACCCCTCCCCCAATGGAAAATAGGTAGCCCCTCATGTGGTACGGGTAGGGGGAGGGTTTTTTTGGGGGGAGGGGGGTTCAGGGGGCTGTTCCCCAATACAAGATCGTAAAAAATCGATAGTTTTTAAAAAACATCCCCTTTTTTGACTGAAGCAGTCTGCGCTATGACCCACTCCGCCCCCCCCCCCCCCATTTGGTACACCCCGCTGTTTTTAATCTTATTGGAATAGACTTTTTACTATCCAGATGGCCGATGGCTGTTAACTATTGCAGTTACTTGCGGAAGGAGATGTTCCTCCTACATAGTAATTCTCCCCCCCCCCTCATGGGGGTGGGGGGGCGATCCCCCCCCCCAAAAAAAACGAAACAATAAAAAAAACTAAAATTTTTCAAAAACCAACCTTAAATATTAAGTCTGCGCCACCCGCTCAACTACCCCTCCCCCCCCCATCGCAAGCCACACTGCTTTTGTCCTTATTCGAATAAAATGCTTAAATTTTTTATCCAGATGGTCGATGCCAGTTCCCTATCGCAGAGTTAAAGGCCGTAAGGGGATGCCCCCTTAATAGAAATTTACCCTACTCAGGTCATGGGGGTGGGGGGTGGGGGCTCCCCCTCCCCCCCCCCAAAAAAAATATGAAAATTAAAAATTTTCAAAAACCAACTGTAAAAATCTGAAGTCTGCGCCACCCGTTCAACTATCCCCTCCCCCCCCCCGTAGGCCACACTGCTTTTGGTCTTAATGGAACAAAAATAGCTTGAACGTTCTTTTATCCAGAGGGCCGATGGCTGTTCCCTATTGCAGAGTCACTTGTAAAAGAAGATGTTCCCCTAAAATAGGATTTCACCCTCTTAGGTATTAGGGGGGGTCTGGGGCATCCCCCCCCTCCTTCGGAAAAAAAACATAACTATCAAAAAACTTAAGTTTTTAAAGGAAAACTTTAAAATTTTGAAGCTTGCGCCATGACCCGTTCCCCCCCCCCCTCCCCCCCGTCGTAGGACTCACTGCTTTTGATCTTATTGCAATAAATTGCTTGAATTTCTTTTATTCAAAAGGCCGATGCTTGTTCCATATTGCGTTTACTTTCGGGAAGGGGGTGCTTCTCTGAAAGTAAAAGTTAACCCGATTAGGTAAAACGGGGGGTGGGGTGGTCAACCCCCCCCCCCCCCCAAAAAAAGGAAAATCACCATAAAAACTGAATTTTTTAAGAAATAAACCTTAAAAATTTGAAGTCTGCGCCATGATCCGCTCCATCACTCCCCCCCCCCGTAGGCCCTACTACCTTTTGGTCTTATTCAAATAATAAGCTTGATTTTTTTTTAATCCAGAAGGTCGATGGCTTTTCCCTATATCAGTCACTTGTAGAAGATGTTCCCCCTAAAATAGGATTTCACCCCCTCAGGTATTAGGGGGTCTAGGGCATACCCCCCCCCGTCCTTAAAAAAATTAAAACCATCAAAAAACTAAAATTTTTAAAGGAAAAACTTTAAAATTTTGAAGCTTGTGCCATGACCCGCTGCAACCCCCCCCCCCCCGTAGGACCCACTGCTTTTGATCTTATTGCAATAAATTGCTTGAATTTCTTTAATCCAAAAGGCCGATGCCTGTTCCATATTGCATTTACTTTCGGGAAGGGGGTGCTTCCCTGAAAGTAAAAGTTAACCCCTTAAGTAAAACGAGGGGGGTCAATCCCCCCCCCCCCGAAAAAAGAAAGAAAATCACCACAAAAACTGAAATCTTTAAAAAATAAACCTTAAAAATTTGAAGTCTGCGCCATGACCCGCTCCATCCCCCCCCCCCACCAATAGGCCCTACTACTTTTGGTCTTATTCGAAAAAATAGCTTGATTTTTTTTAAATCCAGAAGGCCGATGGTTTTTCCCTACTGCAGAGTTATAGCGGAAGGGGATGTTCCCCTTTAAATAGGAATTCCTACCCACATGTTATGAGGGTGAAAGCACCCCCCCCCCAAAAAAAAAAAATTATAAAAATTAAAATTTCTTAAAAACAAACCTTAAAAATATGAAGTCTGCGCCACTCGCTCAACTCATTAATGTGGTTTGACTGTAACAGGAAATTTCTTAATTGACTGTGATCAACCACTGGCACCACGTTATACTGAATTCCACTTAATGGTGGTCTGAAACAATTTTTACTCGTCTCGGTACAACAGACCACCAATGGTTCTGAATGCTAGTCAATGCATAAAAAATTTTATTGCAAATACAAGCCAAGGAGCAAATTTGTAAAAAGTTGCTAGTACAGAATGTGCTGTAAATAAAATTATACATATAAACAAAAAACAAGCAAGTGTTACAGATTTATTCCAATAGCCCACTGGTAAAGAGTTGAGGGGGGATGTTACACACACTCCTCCAAGTGAAACGATACCTCTGGGGGTGCTGGACCAGGGATTGCTCATTTTCTGGTCTAAATCAGAAAATCAGAGCTATCTTCAGGGTCACATCCAACTGGTTAAACTACAAATAGTGGCAGGTATGGATTCGATTCTTTACCCTAGAGCGACGAGTGGTAAAGAATCGAATTTTTAAACAATATGCTTAGATACTGTTTAAGGCTTTCACGGCCGGCGTCAATATGAGGAGATAACATTTCCGGGCTCATGATGGCTGCAGCAAAGCAAGCCGAAACGTCTGGAATTTCTACTCCAACTAGACCACGGCCAATAAGCCCGGAAATGTTATCTCCTCATAATATGCTTAGATTTTTAAGCCCTGCAGACCCTTATCTGATACAATATGTAAACTCTGAGTTCTACTGTGTTTTTTGAAAGCCATATCAATTTTTCAGATTTTAGAATATCTCTTACAGTAGAACTTCAATTATCCAAACTCCAACTTTCCGAATCACTTTCAGAATTTCTGAAACAAAAATACAGTAAAACCTGTAAAGTTGATCACCCTTGTAAGTTGACCGCCTTTTTTCAGGAACGTAATTAGCCTTTATCGTATAAATCAACCTCTATAAGTTGACCATCTGTTTAAATTGATCAATAAAGTAGTGCACCGCAAGTGGTCAACTTACACAGGCTTCACTGTATAAGATAAATTTTAAAAGATTAGACTACCAATCTAATGTAGGCGCAGCATAAACGCTAATGGGATGACAAAAGTAAGATAAATTTTTAAAAAGATTAGACTACAAACCTAGTGTAGGTGCAGCACAAACATTATTGGGATGAAGAGTCAGTGTCATAGTGCAGAAGCTTCTAATGTACAGCACAAGTAAATATACTCAGCACACACACAAGTTAATGTGTTGACTTTCCTTTCAATTAATCAAAGACTTTTTCTCTAAAAATGTTCTTTTCTCCCCTTTTCAACACAAATATTGACTAATGAAAATCCAATCATCCGAATGGGGTTCAGTTTCAATTGAATCGGAAAATTGCAGTTCCACTGTATTGCCATTTCAATTAATATTTTTATGTTATTCTATTAAATTACCAACATATGTATTCTAAAAAAATATCATTCACATAAAAAATGTTAATTTAAATTCATTAATTGCTACACTCTTCATGGTTAAAGTTAATTTTCCAAACAACATATTTCTATACATTTTTTATAGTCAATGTGTCGAGAAAATTTTTGTTCCATGAAAACAAGAAACAAGAAAGGCACAACAATGTGGCATTAAAATGTTGTACAACAACTTCATGTAGACACACATTAAAAATAAAACTCTTTTACAATGCAATCAAGATGTGAACTTAAGGTGAGCAGGATTGTAAACAGCAAGTTTCCCCCTTTTTTTTATGCATGCTTGTACCCCAAAAAAATTTTCCAGTCAAATTTGAACTTAAGTTTTTCCTGGCAATATTTCAATAGAATTTCTTTATATTTTCTTCAGTTAGGCCTGAAAAGTCAATCATCACTTAAGTTTACAGTTTCTATAAAAGTGAAGTTCAACAATAATAACACTAAGTAAGGAAAAAAGATTTTAAATTTATTTTATAGAAACATTTTCCCACTATACCTTCTCTTACGTAATGCTAAAGACTTTGTAACTAATGAAAAAATATTTTTCACCACAGGGGGGGGGGTCACCTTTTGACCCTCCCCTGAATTCGCCCTTGGCCACTGGCAGTGTGGCGAGATCATGCGTAGGTGGTTGAACCGTTATTTACTTTGAGAAAACCCTGTAGTCTGTCATCATGTGAATATGAATGCTTGATAGACATAACTTCAAACTGCACCTTTAAATCTACCTTACAGATACTTCACTTGAAGGTCTGACTAAAAAAGAAATACCTTGGCAATTAGTTATTTCAGAACAATATTATCCTACAAACCATGTTATTATGAATTTCCTCACAAATTCTAAAAACAATTTGTCAGGAGCCCACCAATTTTCCTTGCCTCCATAGATTTTACAATTTTTGTCAGTCTGTGCTTAGGGTCAGGTGGGGTGAAATGGGTCGTGGGGTGGAATGGGTCATACTGTGTATTTTTATTAATAAAAATTTTTGGTCTGGTTGAATTTTTCTCAAACTTTACACAAGTTATGAGGGGCTTTTTGGCTACAATTATGATGATTAAAAAAGTTTCTGTGTAAATTTTTGGGAGCACTACATTGACATTTTTTTTCTCAAGTCACATGTGAATTTTTAAGAAGCCTGACAAACTTCTTAAAATCTTACTATACATTATTTTTTTCTTGAAATTCTCAAGTGTTATCAGTTAGAACAGATTTTCATCTACAATTTGCAAAGAGCTGGTAAAAAAAGTATCATTTCTTTCTTATTCTGTTGCTATTTTCATGTGGTGGGGTGAAATGGGGCATAGTTAGGGTTAGCGATTTTTAATTCCTAATGAGATTAAATTGACTTTTGAAATCAATAAATAGGTCTTAAAAGGAAATTTAGAAGATTTTTAAATGTAGCAAAGATAAAGTATGTATTATTAATGTGTAGAATTCAAAAGCTAAACCTGCCATCCATATTTACAACCTATTACCTACCTACTTTCCTAGTTCAATGTTTTTAATTATTCAATGAAAATTCCTGGGGTGTATGTAAGAAAAAGGGAAATTAAATATTCACACTCTGATTTAGAGGCTGCACTAATTGACGTTGAAGATGCTTCAGCAATTCCTGTAACTACATGGAAATATAATATGCCAAGAGAAATACCGAGGAGATGGGTCTCCAACACATATAGTCGAAAAGGTTCGGGAGATACAATACAACAGGATAATGGACATGCAACGCTAAGTGAATAAGAAGAAAGATGTATTGCTTTAGCTCTACAAAGTGTGGTTTCCCATTTGATAGAAAGATATAATCATTGTTGCTAAGGATTTCATAAAGACAAATTCTGAAAAGGCAATTGTGGCACTCTTGGCATAGAGTGGGCCAGAAATTTTGAAAAAAGGTCAACATGACATTTATGTAAGAGGAAGCCAGAATTGCTCACGAAAGCAAGAGCCAGGATATCTTCTCTGAAGCAGCAACGGAATAAAACCCAACTCTTGGATGAAGAAATGTCTGAGTTACTTATGCAAGAACCAACACCACTGAGAAGTGGGCTCTTGTCCAATACAAGGGCAAGAAATCATCGAAAGAATTTGTTGATCACTTGAGATGCCAATGACCAGGATTACAACAGTGTAAATTTTCTACGAAAGCCAACTCAGGCAAATACTACGTCTTCCCTGAGCAGGAAGATACAGACATTGTTTCTAGATGTCAAATTCTGAAGACATTGAACGAAAAGAATTCGATTGCTGTGGACATTATATATTTGAGTTTTAGTTCAAAATATTTTGTTGTTGAATAAGTAAAAATAAATAAACGGTTCATTGGAAATAATTTATTTCCAACTATTGTATGTGTTTTGGTAATAATTGCTTAGTTATTGTATGTTTCTATTGCAATGACCCATTTCACCCCACTATGGGGTGGAATGGGTCAGATATTTCAATTGCAATTTTCAGATTGTCAATGGTAACAAATTTCAATGACAATCAGCTTAAAGGGAAAGAATCAGATGTAAAGAGGAAATTTAAAAAAAAAGTACAAAAAAAAAGTTTATAGGTTTGCAAATGACATCATTTAAAAAAATAGACAAATCTGCCCCGTTTCACCCCACCTGACCCTACCCATTTTTGGTTTTGGCTGGACACCAAAAAACCCCAGCTGTTGAAAACACAAAGCCTGTCCTTCCAACTGTCATAACTTATATATGCAAATCTGAATTTAACTTATGCAGTAACCAAAACTATACACTGAAGCTGTCTAAATGCTGATCCTAACATTCTACTCTAGATATCAACCATTAAACCAAATACATTAAAATTGCATTAGTTAAAACAACTTCACATTTCAATTTTGAATTCTAATCGTTTTGTTGTAACAATTGTTTTCTGTCTGTTCAACTTGATTTTTGTATTCCAGAATTTGTAAATAAAGTTAAGCATTATAAGCTACCTTTTATTAAAAGTACTGTAGGATGGGATAACTTTGGAACATTTTTCAAAGTTTAACTGTTCCTATCTTTATTTTCAAAGAAAAAAGCTAAATAATCACAAATATGTCAATTGAGTATTCCTCTTACAAGATATGGCAAAAGAATAACTCTAGTTATAGTGATATTTTATTTAAAAAAATCTAAATTTGTCCTAATCTTACCCCATTGATTGGGATAACATTGGAACAGTGCTTTATCCCAATTCAAAACAGTAGGAAACATGACTTCGAACCATTGTACCATAGGTGCCTGATCTACACTAGGAACAACAAAGGAAATGAGTTTATATCAATCCTAGAATATTATATATTAAATAGATAATTAAGAACAATGCATTCTAACTAACAAGTAAAAGATTACGATATTATTTTAAACTGCTATGAAATTAAAAAAAAAAAGATAGTGTAACTAATACTATTTAAACACTTTATAAAGTTTAGTTTTTGTCAACCAAAGCCAAAATAAGGCTGTAAACTTACAGCCCTTTAACTTTGAAAATTTCTCAGTCCCATAGTAACCTTGTGAAAAGATGAAAATTTACAATGTACAGGCTGTAAAACATAAACATAGTTATTATACCTTACAACATAACCAGTTATGATTGTCAGTCATGAAACCCTATATCCCCAGAAAAGAAACTAATCAGTTTATACAGAATTTCTGATCAATAGAGACGTACCGAGCAGCACTTTGGTCGAGTAGTCGAGTACTCGGCCTTTCGCTACTCAGCCGAGTACCGAGTTCCAATTATATTTTAAGAAGAACCACGGACACACACGTGACAAATTGTGAACTCATTGGAATAGTAGTATATAGACCTCCATATAAAAAAAATAGTTTTTAAAACAAAATTCCAGCTGAAATTTAATTATGTATTATTTAAGATTTTGTTTGTGTCAATAATTTTACAAATAAGTTATTTTTTAAAGTAAAAATAAACAAATACATAAAAGGTAGGATTATCAAGTTGGAATTAAAACAAATTATATCAATCTATACTTCTAGTCAAACAAATGTAAATAATTTTTTAAAGCAAATGAAACAATGTTAAAAGTACAAATGTGCAGGAGCTCTGCAGACACATTCTTCTGCATTACAAGGAACATCTTTTTCAGTGCATAAGATGTGAGCAAATGAACGTAAAAAAATCCGACTTTTGTCGGATGTCTTTAAATCCATAAGCTCACATTTTGTGCATTATAAAAAGCATTCCTTGAAATGCCAAAACACGTGTCTACAGTGTTCCTGCACATTTGTGATTTTAACATTGTTTTATTTTTTAAGAAAGGGTATTTTTATGCTTCTTATAAATGGATTTTTGCCACTAACAAAATTATTTAATAGTATAAAAATTTCATATTTTCTGTACTTGCCTTTTTGCCCCATTTTTAATATATAAGTTTCATTAATTTTGGGGCATTAAAATATAAGATTTACTCCATTGAGGCATAACAAACTTCATTATACTCAGAATTTGAATTTGACTTGTAAATTTGAATTGTAAATGATTGCAGTATATTATTTATATGCTTGCACTTTTTTTATTAATTGTAACATCTGCTTTGAACATTATTCAATTTTTTACAACTACTCGGTATTGGCCAAGTACCTGATCAAAATTTGCTCGAGTACTGAGTACTCGGCAAATTGTGCGAGCAAGCCGAGTACCCGGTAGTTACCGAATACTTGGTACGTCTCTACTGATAAACATAGCCAAGATTAGTTGTACTACATTAAGTTATTTTTGGAATAATTCATTTTATTTTTTATTTATTTTAAGTTAATAAATATGGTTTTAAGGAAAATAAATTTAGGATTTTTGATGGAAGTGCATTTAAATTTCACATAAGACACAAATTAGATAAACTACTTAAAATTGAATGCAATATACCCCGACAGCCCGGTCATCACATACTGAGACTGTAGTTTCGTTCTTACTAGAACTCCTCAGTCAGGAATAGTGAATAACAGAGCTGGTTTCGGATGTCATCTCAATTCAGTTCCGACTTAGCCCTGGCTTAGGGGTAGTAACTTACTGCTAAATACCCATACTTTGTCTTCAACTCACAAGTGGAACCATACCATGTTGCGAACACTTGCTGGTGAATTCACTTTATCTACCAGTTTGTAGGCACTCTCAGCTTCAATTGAGATATCATCTGCCATCTGCTCAGTTATTCACCAATTCTGACTGAGGAGTTCTAAAAAGATCCAAACTGCAGTCTCAGGATGTGATCAGGCTGTTTGGTACATTACATCTTGTTCTGGGGCCTTAGCCTTGGCTTAGAGGCGGCATCTTACTGCAAAATATTTCAAATTGGCATAAAATAAAAATTAAATTTTTCAGATAAAAAAAATTAACCAGGTATTCAACTGAATATTTTTTTACTTAGTGCATCTCAATTAACATCAATAAAATATTACTGGATATTAGGGTTGGGCAATGAATCGCAAAAAACTGTTGTACATCCTACATCTTTAAATCAGATTAGAATTTTTCTCTAAACCAATTCATCAATATAGCACTGGCTACAAATCCTACCACCAATATTCAGACACCATTCCACAATCATTACCGTTTCAATATCTTAATTGTTTCAAAATTCTGTAGAAGCAGGGGCACCCAGATGGGAGGTTACTGTGACCTACAAAAATGCCCTTATTCCACAATTTTTTTCAGATGATTCATAAAATTTAACGATTACTTTTTGAACTTACCTTTTAAAAAAATAATGAAGTTTAATGTCTCTTCTCATAAGATGAATTCATACTTATAGCTTATGCAGTACAATTCAGCAAATTAAAAAAATTTCCCAACTAAAAATTTAAGTTCTGTTATCTCTGCGTGGAAGTATCATAAGCAAACAAAGACCTTCACTTTTGCCAAAACTTGCAGGAAATGCAGTTTTTTAAGCTCTTGACAGAAAAAATATTGATGAACAAAGTTTATATATATCTTATAATCATTCAACAACAAAAGAAAAAAAAACGCTTAAAGTGTAAAATAGCTACTAAGATTGCATATACATATTTTGGTGTTTTGATGAACCCCTTTTTAAATGCTAAAAGACTGCTCACATCTTTTTGCATTAGGAAAATAGATTCATTGTAATACCAGAACACCTGTAATATTTATTGCTATCTTGTCCCTATAAAACAGTTTTTTTTTTTTTTTTGGCAACTTCCTGCTAGCGTTAGAATCTGTTTGTAGTATCTGGGATAACTTATATTTTTTCATCTGGAATATATTTTGTAAAATTTAAACAAGCAGTTTACAGTGAAATCTCGTTACAACGAACTTCAAGGGACCGTAAATTTTGCTCACTGTAACGGAATTTTCGCTGCAATTGAATTAGAGCAAAGTAATGGAAATGAAATATACAGAAAATTTCCTTTGTTGAAACCGATATTTAGTTGTATTGGTATTTGTTGTGACAAGATTTCACTGTATCTTTAAAAAAAAAAACTTACATTGTGATGTATTGTGACATTGCCATGTAAGGTTGGCGATGCATCACGATGTAGAAATTTCTACATTGCTTAGTCCAACTGAATATAACAAAGTTATTGTACATCATTGCGGTAATTTTTAAGAAAATAATGTATGCAGAATTATAGAATAAATGAAAACTTACCTACAAATGTCAGGGCCCGCGCTAAAGATTCGCCACTGCGCCAAAAGTGATAAAATTGTAAATTCAACAAAAGAAGCCGATTTGCTAAAATTCTTGGCAAACGGAAAATTTTCGGAAATTTTCATAAAAAATAGAAAAAAGATTTTTCCCTCCGCCCTCAAAATTATAATTAGAAAATCTGCAAGAAAAAAAAACAACAAATTGGGATTTCCATGTCGTATGCATTGTTATTAAGTGCTTAGTAAAATGTTAGTGTATACTGCATATTTAAAATATTAGCACTTGCATTGTCTATTTTATAAAATTACTCCTTTGTTTTCCAATTGAAATTTTCTAGAAATTTTTTTAATTCACAATTAAAATTAACTAAAGTTAGGTCTTTGGCTAATGCAATTGAAATTTGACTAATTTGTTGGCTAACAATTTGAAATCCCTAGCAAGGGCCCTGTATATGATGCACGCTAGACAAGGTTTTTTTTTTTTCAACATCTTTCTTGTGCACTTTATAAAATTATTTTTTAATCTTGTTATGGTGTTTTTTACTTGCACCAAATCAGTGCACCATCAAGCCTGGTACTATTATCTGACAGCACATTGCACCCAGGTAAAAAAAAAGTGACAGAATACAAAAATGTTCAATTCCTACAAAGCAACAATTAAAAACCTAATGAATATATTGCATTATTAGTACCCACAATTACTAGATAATATTCCTAATGTTTCAGCTCTGAGCCTAATGCTTTTGCTTTTAAAAACCAGAATTTTCACCTTCAAGTTATGGAGTTGTTCTTTGAGCACTATTTCGTGACATCTTGGGATACAATGCTGTAAGATCATGCCTATGTGATTGAGCCACTTTCTGCTTCGACAAAGCCCTGCAGTCTGTCATCATGTTAATATGACCGTTTGATAGTAACAGTAAAACTCCGATATAACTCCACTGTCAAATCCCATCTTTTAGTAACGTTATATCGATTTTGGTAATATATCGAAATATAAAGTGTAAGATTACAAATAATGTTAAGAAATGTGATAAAATTAAAGCACGATTTTACCTCTTTAAGTTAAAAAAATTAATAGATTTCAGGCTCCAACATTAATTAGTTTATCTAAACTACCTGTTTTCTGGTCCAAAATATTAATATTTTTTAGTTTCAGTTTGACTTTTTTTTTTTTTTTTTTTGCTCAAAATAGATAGCTCTGTTCTTTTCTAATGCAAGAAGGCTGTTCAACATTTTTCTATCAGTCGCATATTCCTTAAAGAATTTTGTTAGTTTCTAAATGTGACGTTCGTTTTACAGTTTCTGACTTAAAATTCCCTTCTACATTCTCAAGTTCTCCTTCAGATGAATCGGAATCGCTAACTTAATAATTTCCTCGAGAGCCATATTTTCAAAAGTTGAAACTGATTTTTCGGCATCAATGTATTCATTTACTGTGGAAGATTTTGCAAAACAATCTATATGTTGATGTTATTCTGAATCTCTCATTTCAACATTACTCTGCACTGTTTTTTTCACCTTCAACTAAATCTACATATCTCCAGCTATTGACAAGTTTCTGGTGTAATTTCATCCCATAAACCCAGTTAGCTAAAAGCGTTGTAAAGGTTGTGTAAAATTTAAGCCCTGGTGTAAAAAATGCAGGCACATGTTAACGAAGCCCCACTTTCCTGTTTAACCACTGATAGTGTTTTTCGGTAGAGAGTAGACCACAAGTTTATTGCAAACGAGCTCTCCACAAAGCGTTTTTGCCTGGAAACATTTTGGTGTACTCTACTTTTGAATAACCGGGGTGGGAGTGCTTATTACACTATAGATACAGAAGGGAATAAACAGTATTTGTAATTAAATAATTGTCAACTTACTGTAAACATCAGAAAATTTTTTGAAAAAGCATTTTTTTGGAGCATGGTATTGGTCTGCGTCATAACAAGCGACACAATTATGGTGGTATAATAGGATTGGTGCTTTAAAGGGTGGGCCTTAAGTCAGGGTTTAACTGTAAATTCAAGACTGCTTCCTCAATCAGGATCCTTCCACAATTTTGGTCAGTGGGGATACAAAAAATATCAGTTGCTCCGTTGCCAGAGCAAAGCATGTTTTTCTATTTGCCACAACCTACCAAATTTGAATTTTAAACCTATGCAGCAGCTAAGAGGTGTTTCACATCATTATTTATAGTGAAGCATGTTAGTCAAGATTTAATTTACTACACAAGCCTTAAATTTTAGTCTTAAAACTTTTTTGATGAGAAGTAAACAAATCTTCAGAAATTTCAACTTCATTCGTTCAAGGAGAAGCAGCGTTTCAAACCAATAGGATCGTTCGCAAGGCAGAAAATTTTCTTAAAACATCTCTGACTGTACAACGACCCAAATAGTTTGAAACAAAATAAAAATGCATGCAATTTAGCTTTCGAAACAATTGACAGCATGAAATCACGTGGGTAAATATCTCAAAGTCAAAAAATGTTTCACCTTAAATTCAGCACATATGTATATCAGCACACGCGATGTAGATTCATTAAAACGAAAAAAAGTCAAAGATATTTACAGAATTGTGAGCGAAACTATATAATTTTCTCATCGTTCAAAAGAATAGCGAGCGAAACAAAATAATCATACGTGAAATAAATATAAGAACAAAAAAAACTTAACGAAGTAACGGTGCAGTTTCACTTCATTGACTTGTAAACAAGCATGGAACAGCGGTTACAGGGTTACAAGCTCCTTTTAGTAAAATCGAGTCGTCAGAAGAAGGCATCTACTACTGTAATCACGAAGAATAAATTTGAAAAATAAACGTAATAATACAAAATGCGTGAAAATGACTTTTATCATTTCATGAACGCCGCCATTAAAATCATAAATATCATGTGACAGATCACGTGACAGTTGGGCACCCTTTTTAAAGGAGCCAAAAGAACCGCAAGGACATCTCCAAGCCTCCGTTTTCACCCGTATGCACCTTGCTTTCACCCCAGGGTGCCAAAGGACCTTTCAACGGCTCCTGTAGTTCTAACAGTGTAGAGACCCCGAATTTCAAAGTGACTTTTTAAACGTACAGAACTACCGTTTTGCAATGCCCTTAGCACCTATAGTTTTGCAAGTTAGTACAAATTAGTTTAAAACCCGGGAAAGGGATGCTTTTCGTTCCAAAAGGAACTTGTAACGTGTTTTTAATCGGATTCTTTCGAATTGACGATTAAAATCTTTTCGAATCAAATAAGATTGCGAAGCAATTTTCGGGGGTTGGTGAGTGCCAACGAGCAAGGGGTGGAGCCCCCTAGTTTTGCAAACAAAAAAGAAACAAGCAATGGCAACCGTAAACTTCACGCAGTTTGGTAAAACTTCAATCAAGACTTGTTGCCAAGTTCAAGATGCAAAAAAAAAAAAAAAAAAAAAAATAGAAACTTGCTTGGAAAAAACGACATTACTTCCCGGTCCCCCTGATAATCTTTATGCTACATTTTCTGAAACATTTTTAAGTAACAATGCTCTCTTCCATTTAGTACTTAACGCAAAGAAGTCGATCTGAGCACCAAATGGCATTAATGCGTACGAAACTGAAAATTATTACAACTGGATTCATCCCCAACAAATGTTAATCAACGGCTCTCCAAGCAGATAATTTCAATTTAATTGCTCTCGCAGAACGTGTGTGGCAAGTACTTCATCTTCAAGTTTGATTTATGAATCTTTGTTCTCGTCGCAATATTCAAGAATTGCAGTCAGAGGTGCCGCTGATTTATTCAAAATCAAATCGTGGCGGGAAACCGCCAAAATGCTCATATTTGGAATTATAATTAATTCATTTGAAGAATGATTGTTGCAATAATGATTCTTTCCCGTCATTCTGAACTAGCTTTATGATAAATGAAATAGCGTGATGATCAGCCATTTCAAATTTTACCGAGAAACTTTCAGAGCAGGGGTTCTCAACCTTGTTCAACTCAAGAACCGTTATGTGTTATTAACTATGGCGTACCTCCAACAAGAAGATTTTATTTTTATTAAAATGTTAGTGATATTTCAACTATTAAACTGCCATTCCTAATAGGCAATTTATCGCAAAATAAGGAAAAATCTTATTTAAAGAAAATAAAATCTCTTTTTAATGGATATTTTAGTTCAATACGGAAATGCTGAGCTTGGTTCTGTTTACAATGTTCATCAGTGTTTGGCTCCATCATGGTCAAAGCAACTAACCAATCAACCATTGCCGAATCTAGGAACAAGCCGAGGTCCCTTCCTCTGGCGGCAAATTCCCCATTTCCTATGTTATTTAATTTTTTTTTATTGAAACTCTGTGGAAAAACTTGAAAGAAAATGGTTTCATGATTTGCCCCGGTTAGGAAAAATCGGAAATCTGGCACTATTTTCAACCTAAATCTTATACCCATACTTGCTCTTGAGGCAAGTTAAACTCAAACAGTGTGACATCACACCTTTTTTATACAAGAATATGCTTACAAAAAACAACGTGTCATGTGACCGAGAGGGGAAAAAGGTATGGTGAAGTGTGAAACTTTCTTACAAGGGGGGGGGGACAAAAATGTTGAAAAAAAAAGATCTTATTCGAGTAGCTGCACCACAAAGCTGTTAAAATTGAACCAAGTTGACTCAACTAGTTTCCTCGTGTTTACAACGAACGCTTGGCGACGTTCTTCAGTAGATTCAACTCATCAGGAAGAGAATGGCAGCAGCACTTGGGCCTGTAGTGCCTGACAAGTTGACTGTCGAGTGAAGGATGCCAGGCGATTCCTTCCCTTTTCTACCTGTTAATACTTCCTAATAACTGTCCGTTGTAAGTTGATTCAATAAAGTTTACTCATGTAAAGGGAAGGCCTTAATTTTTGCGGTTTTCGTCAGCCCGTCTGAATCGGGAAAATTTAATCCATGCGAAAACGACAGATTTTTCAACTTTCGGTTCTATTCCTGCTAATTTTGCTAAACTTTCAGCTCGAGAAATCACCGGTACCTTCATTTTCGCAAGAATGGGGTCGTTTCCAAAATTTTAGAAGTATTTTTTTCTGAAAGAGCACGCTTAAAAACATATGATCTGATCATTTTTAAATAATTTGTTTACGTTTAATATTTTTAAAAAATTGCTTAAATCGGAGCGCTTTCATTGTTAACGACTTCTGCCGATGACATCACAAATGATGAAATGCCATTCAGTGTTGCCATTCACAGTGCAAAATATTTAATTCGCATTTTTACTCACGTGTATTGGCAACGATAGGGTTGCTA